>NC_057866.1:264377358-264562358 GCF_019393635.1 Dromiciops gliroides
TATAGCTGCTCTTTACGTGGTGGCAAAGAATTGGAAGTTGAGGGGGTGCCCATCAATTGGGGAATGGCTGGACAAATTGTGGTATATGAATACAATGGAATACTATTGTGCTATAAGAAACGATGAGCAGGAGGAGTTCAGAGAAACCTGGAGGGTCTTACGTGAGCTGATGATGAGTGAGATGAGCAGAACTAGAAGAACATTGTACACGGTAACATCAACATTGAGTGTTGATCTACTGTGATGGACTATATTCTTCTCACCAATGCAATGGCACAGAAGAGTTCCAGGGAACTCGTGATGGAAGAGGATCTCCAAATCCAGGAAAAAAAAAAAAGAACTGTGGAGTATAGATGCTAAATGAACCATACTATTTCTTTTGTTTTTGATGCTGTTGTTTTTTTTTTCTATTTTGAGGTTTTCCATCATTGCTCTGATTTTTTTCTCTTATAACTTGACTAATGCAGAAATAGGATTAATGTTATTATGTGTGTGTGTATATATATATATATATATATATATAACCTATATCAGATTACCTGCTGTCTAGGGGACGGGGGAGGGGGGGAGGGGGGAGAAAAATCTGAAATTGTAAAGCTTGTATAAACAAAGGTTGAGAACTAAAAAAAAAAAAATCCCAATTTAATGTTTTTTGTGGTGTAGATATGTGGACTAAGTGCCAAGAGATAGGGCTCCTCTTCTAACCAAGATTCTCAGGCTCTGGACTCATAATAACAGTGACTTGCATTGACATAGTACCTAAAGACTTCAAAACACTATACAAATAATATCGCATTTTGTCCCAACAACAATCCTGGTGTGTAGACAAAGGGACTTGTCTAGAGTCACACAATTAGCAAGTATCTGAGGTCAAGTTTGAACCTAGGTGTTCCTGACTCCAAGTCCACTGCTCTAACCACTGCTCCACCTGGCTGCCTCATATAGACTAAGCCCATCCAGGAAAGGAATGAGATTAGACTTGTCTCATGCTCTCAGGCTCATTCTGCCCTTAACTCCAAGTAGAAAATTTCTGATGGCTCATGCTTAGAGTCTCTGAAATATTAACAATATCTCTTCTAGAAAAATATCTACCCTATAAAACATATCAGATATTTATTTATTTATTTATTTCCTTCAGCACAAAAGAAATGTTTAAAATACAAAAGACTCAGGAAGCCACACTGACAGATACTTATAACATGAAGCTCTTCTCACACTTTCCTGAAAGAGAAAATTCCACAGAAAACTGTAGGACCTCTGATCAGGAATTCCAACTTCACATCAGTCAACAAGCATGTACTAACTTTGAGCTGGATGCCAGGCCCCCTGCTGAGTCTGGCAAATACAAATACAAGCAGAAGTTAAAACAGTCCCTGTCATTATGGAGTTTCCATTCTAATGGGAGAAGACAACATAAAAAGGGCTGAAAAAGAGGTGGGGGAAAGACGAAGGAGGCTGGGGTTGGGACATTATAAAGAAAGTGAAAGAAGGGAAAGGAACCACACTAATTAAGTGCCTACTGTGTGTCCTTGCCCTACCCTGAAAACCACAGATTTTGATCTTTCCCTTTCCCATTCACAAAGTTTGGGTAGTTTTAGCCATAGGTTAAGATGGGGAAGTCCTCAGCACTCTAGGTCCTGTAACATCTATTTCCTCTGCTGCTGGCCTGCAGGTCATCTATGTGGCTAGGAATGCCAAGGATGTGGTAGTCTCCTATTACAATTTTGACAAAATGAACAAGTTCAACCCTGAGCCAGGCACCTTTCCTGAGTTCCTGGAGAAATTCATGTCTGGGAATGGTAGGTTAATCAATTAAGACAAATTTACTGGGATGAGAGTCACAAAGGATACTGATGGCAAAAGGACCTTCCTTATAGATCAGAAAGTGATCAGTAAAGACTGTGTTGATCACTGTGATCATAACTCTTTTCCTCCTCTTAAATTTATCTACTTTTTCCTCCCCTTGATGGGCTTTCTACATCTTCCCATGTTCTTTCTTTTTTCTTTATGTTCTTCCACTAATCCTGTAACCAATAGTTCTGTGCACTTCTCAGTTTCACAATCACACAATCATAAACAATTTGTTTGGGGGAGTGGGGAGAGAAAGGTCTTTTTTATTCCTTTTATACTTTCACAACCAGAGTTGAAGCTGACTACTGGTATACTTCATGGGATGTCTAGAGAGCCCAACCCAGTGTACGAACATGTCTAGCCCGAAATGTTTCTAATGCATTTCTCCTCTTCGTTTTATTTTGTTTTCTAATTTAGTGCCCTATGGCTCCTGGTATGAACACGTCACAAGCTGGTGGGAGAAGAAGAAAGATCACCCTATACTCTATCTGTTCTATGAGGACATAAAAGAGGTGGAGATGACACTGATATCTTTCAGCTCCTCCTTTTCATACCAGGCAGATGGGAGATTGATTCCATCTAGACTGAAATAGGCAAATTGCTGACCAAGGGCTTCCATACAAGAGGCCCATCCTAACCTTCTGCCTTTGATACAAACATCTACTGAATGAGTAATTTTCCACCTTTTTGTAGTTTTGAAGATTAGGTGTGCATAACCATAACTCTTAAAAGGTTCAGCTACAATGGATTAGGTACCAATGATGTTGTGATAATCTCACAGAAGCATTTTGGATTCTAATTCTTCAGATGGACTTCTTTTTAGTCCAAGGATTTGGTTTCCTATCCCAACTCTGATGTTTATTACTGGGGTGACTTTGGGTATGTTAATGTCTATCTCAAATTTCTAGTAAACTAAATCAACTCTATACTGTCTTCCTGGGAATATATAGCTCATGATTTCATTCATGGAATCATAGATTAAGATCTGGAAGGGAAATTAGTGTACCTCAGGTTCAAAATCTTCCTTATATAAATGAGCAGACTGAGGCCTGGAGAGACTGAGTTACCAAAGGTCATCTAACTAGCAAAAGACCAAGGCCTCCCAAGGCATCTGGGCACTTCTCCAGTCATCTTGATCTATGTCTTGCCACTGGACCCCAATGACTCTGGAGGAGAGAGGGGGGCTGATGACTCTGCACAGCCCTGCCTCACTTAAATACAATTAATTGGCAAGTCAAGACATCACCCTGCCGATGCCATTGGTCCCCTTGAAGAAGGAAGGACCAACAAAAACAACAAAACAAAACGTGTGAGAGTTGAGATTTAAGCCCAAGTCTTCCTCACTTCGGGTCCAGCTCTTTATCCACTGAATCACTATGGGAGTATCAAGCTTTCTCCCACTTCTGGCTGGCTCACTAAAATAGTAAGGGTAGAGGAAAATGAGGAACCTTATTTTTTATGGAAGGCAGAAGAATTGAAATCAGAGTGCTTTCCTTTTCCAAAAGGAGTACTCACCATAGACCAAGTGAGAATGTTAAGGGATTGTCTCCAACTTTAAAAAATCCAAAGCACATTTATTAAATTTTTTAATTAAATTTCTTCTAAAATTGTAAATAATTTTAATAAATTGAATGTTTTCTCCTTTTCACTATAAATTTTGTGGCCCAGCTGAGATTTAAAAATTAAATTAAAGGTATCAAGAAGACCATGAAGCTTTAAAAGGATTATTGAATCTTACTATGCGAATCTACATGACTTAGAATCAAATGCACTGACAAATAATTATATTGGTGATCAAATAAAAGCACATTTGGAAGGGGGAGTTAAAATTTTAAAAACCACAGAACCTTTCTTTAACTGGTTTAAAATTAATTCATCCTTCTACTAAGGACCTTCATTTTTCTTACCTCTCAAGGTGTCTTTCTCCATCCATAGCACCCAAAGAGAGAAATTCGGAAGGTGATGCAATTCCTAGGGAAGCAATTGGATGAAGAGACCTTGGACAGAATTGTTCAACGAACCTCCTTTGAAACAATGAAAAACAATATTTGGGTGAATTACAAGTCATATCCAAGTACCTTTTTTGATCATGATATCTCTTCTTTCATGCGCAAGGGTGAATATCTCCATTTTTAGCTTTTTTTGATTCAAACCTATGATTTTATTACTGTTGGGAACCCCCCAGTACGGAAAGACCCTCTACCAATACCATTGAATGTTTCACTGAATCATCACTGATAGGCAAAAAGAGTTGTCTGGGACACTAAGACATTAAATACCTTGTCCATGGTCACACAACTATTCCTGATCTCAAAGTGACCTTCGATGCTCCACAGAAGCTACCTCTCCAAATAGCACCATAAGTTTCAAAGTGCAAATCTAAACACTGGATTGAGAAGAGAAACTAAAGGTCCTCTAGTCTAATCCCCTCATTCTATGCATGTAGAAACTAAGTTCCAAGTGTATTAAAATTGTTATTATTATTATTATTATTATTATTATTATTATTATTATTATTATGGGGCAATGAGGGTTAAGTGACTTGCCCAGGGTCACACAGCTTATATGTGTCACTTGTCTGAGGCTGGATTTGAACTTAGGTCCTCCTGAAATCAAGGCTAGTGCTTTATCCACTGTGCCACCTAGCTGTCTCCTGGTCCAAGAGAATTAAATCAAAAATCACACATAAGCAAGAGAACTAGAATTATTATTATTACTATAATTGTTGTTACTATATAGTGCTTTAAAACTGGCAAAGCAGGGCAGCTAGATGGCACAGTAGATAGAGCACCAGCCCTGGAGTCAGGAGGTCCTGAGTTCAAATCTGGCCTCAGACACTTAACACTTACTATGTGACCCTAGGCAAGTCACTTAACCCCAATTGCCTCACTTAAAAAAAAAAAAAGAAAAGAAAAAAAACTGGCAAAGCATTTTATCATCCTGGGAGCCATTTCAGAGTTAAGGAAACAGAGGTACAAAGAACTTACTAATTTGCCCAGGATCACTGAACTAGAGTCTGAGAACAAACTTTAACTCAGATCTTATCCTGTTTCCATGTACAGTGCTCTATCCTCTACACCACCTAGCTCAATCTGTTTGAACTTCATTTCCTCACATTTCACCCTGGGAAGAGATGGCATGGCTTTCTGCCTCTAGTCATAATGATTGGCAGAATTCATTGTCAACATGTATTATGATATTATTTGGTTCCTCCAACTATTATTGACCCCCCCCTCCTCCTCCATGCCCTCAAAAATAGGTCGATATTTTCACCCACATTTTTTCTCTTTGATCTTCAGGGATTGCTGGTGACTGGAAAAACTACTTCACTGTGGCCGAAAATGAGAAATTTGATGCAGATTATGAGAAAAAGATGAGGGGAACAACTCTGAAGTTCCGTAGTGAAATCTGAAGAAATTGGGGGTTTTCTGCATTAAACAGATTTGTTGCAATTTCATTTCCACAAATCTCTCTAATGAAAACAGATTTTTCTTAATCTGGAAAATAAAAACAACTACCTAGATAGTTCAAATAAAAGTAATTGCATGGAAAAACAGAGCCAAAAATTGGGGCATTTGCAAAGAAAACCAGCTCCTGTCTAACTTCTGACCAAGAGTTTTCTTTTTTTGGTCAATTTAATGTAATTTTTTTCAATTCACACAAATCTATTTTCTCTCTATCCCATCTTGCTTTCCCCACTTCATATGAGAGGAGGGAAACCCTTAAAATAAATATACATAACCAAGCAAAATAAATTTACTACATGACCAAGTCACTCTGCACCTGAAGTCCATTGCCTCTCTCTCAGTAGGTAGGTAGGACATTTCATCATCAGGAATGAAGGCTGACCATTGTGTTGATCACAGTTTTTCAATGACCCATGTGATTCTGCCTCTGTTCTCACCCCAAATAAATTCCTCTGGTCAAGGTTGGGTCCAAAGCCAAAAACACCACTTTTTGATAAGTCTATGAAATTGCTCCCTCACCCACCCTTTGAACTGGCTTCATATTGCATAGGTACTTCATCTGTGATAGGGAGAGTGTATATCCACATGGATCTGATTCTGTATCAGGATGGCAGTGCCAAGGAAAAGCAAATGACTTCAGACTGTAGTGCAAACAATTGCTCTCTCATCCTGACATTCTTTTGCTCCCATTAAAGAACAACTAAAGAGACATGATACCTCCTAAGTCAATCCCCTCATGCCATTATAATTGTGTGGCCTCCAAGATAAATCTCATTTTTGTTCATTTAGTCTAATTCAGATGCTTTTCTCTTATTCTCTTTAGAGCTATTTCTAAGGACTCTTATGTTACCAAGTATAACTTTATTTTCTGCAATGGTGAAGAAGGTTGTTTTTTTTTTATCTTTTCAGATCTTTTATATTTTTTTTCTGTTTATTGCCCTTTGATTTTGATCTTTAAGTGGTCTCAGGAGAACTTTACTTAACTGGGTCTCTTGCCAAGGTTTCTTTACATGAGTTTCATACTCTACTGCTTCCATTTGATGACATATTATTCCTGTTTGATAGGTTGCACAATCCATCCCTACTAAGACTTTACAAACTAGTTTACATTCTAAAGTGGTGTTGCATTTGGCTACTTGGCAAATAAGTCAATTGCTCAATGATGAATGCATTTTTAATTCATTTTTTCCTACTCATACCAGACATTTGTTTACATTGATAACTTCTGCTTGAAATTATTATGTTTTATAACTATGGTAACTTCTCCCTTCTTTGGTTCTGTTGCACTGTGCATTAAGGGACAAGTAAGTTTTATAAAATTGTACTGACATGTTAATAAATACTCCAAATCTAACATTCACACCTCCTTCTCTTATGAACTCAGGATTCATATTTACCTTATAGGTACATGAAGAATTTCCCAAAGAGCTTCCTAATTATTCTTCCATCCTCCTTATCTCATGGCTTTGCAAAGAAACTGGCATGGAGAAGGGAATGATCAGTAATAAGATGTGAAAACCATTATCAAATACAGAGCACTCTTTATCTTGGGTCTCAGGCAGGCAAGATGCACATGTGTTGATGCCTTTCTTTGTCCTGCTATTTCATTCAATCAAGCCCCCACAAGCCTTCCAAGGCCACACATCCCAGATTCCAGGGGAACAAGGAAAAAAGGTTGGTATAATCAGGTTGCCATGGCACCCCCTGGCTTCTGTTCATAGATCTAGGCTTCAAGAATATTAATTTTGTTTGATGAATTTTAGAGACCATGGAAGTAGTGAAGGAACCAAGTCAAGGGTCCTCCGGATCCCTGATGAAAGATCTGAGGTCAATCTTTAATGCTCTGACTCCCTTCTGAGGGTCCAAAATGGCAGCCAACCTAATCCCTAATCTTTGCACCTGAAATGTTTAAATACCAAGTCAGGGTAGCAGATTTAAGGAGTTCTTTATCATGTAAGAGGGCCACTTCAGGGGCAATTTTTTAAAAACCTCAAACCCATTTTTCATTCCCTTGGTGAAACATTACACTAATCCCAAGAAAAAAAATAAGGAACATGGGGAAGGAGGAAATGAATAAAGAGAGAAGGAAGAGAAGAAAGGGAAGGCAGACCCATATGCACCCATATCCAAAAAGGGAATTCATGCTTTGGGGGAACTGTCCCCCCGCCCCACCCCCAGTTCCTATGCTTCCTTCATCCAGCAACAAAATGAGGCCAAAATTCATCATCTATAATGCTAAACACTAAGAGGTATGAAGCCCGCACCCCACCCCCACCTCCATCAAAATTGTTGCAGTAAGAATTAAGCAGAACAATTGAATTTTAAGTCATTTATGTGTTTTGAAACATATGCCATTGTGGTAGGAGCAACATTACCTGTGTAGGCTAAGCTACATTTTCTCTAAAAAGCAAAGAAATCATCCTTAAGAATTAATTGGACACTTAACTAGCTGTGTGACCCTGGGCAAGTCACTTAGCCCCCATTTCCCTGAAAAAAAAAAACAACAAAAAAAGAATTAATTGGGCATATTTAAGGATTTTGTTTCCTCTTCAGTTAACCTGTGCAGTTTGTATTTTTGTAAATATTTCTCCATTTCATTTAGATTGTTAAATTTATTGGCATATAGTTGGGCAAAAGAGTTCCTAATTTTTGCTTTAATTTCCACTTCATTGGTGGTAACATCACCCTTTTCATTTTTGTTACTGGTAATTTGGTTTTCTTATTTCTTTTTTTAATCAAATTAACCAATATTTTATCTATTTTGTTGGTTTTTTTCATAAAACCAGCTCTTAGTTTTATTAATTCTATAGTTTCCTTGCTTTCAATTTTATTAATTTCTCCTTTAAGTTTCAGGATTTCTAGTTTAGTATCTAATTGGGGATTTCTAATTTGTTCTTTTTCTAGCTTTTTAAGTTGCATGCCCAATTCATTGATCTCCTCTTTCTCTTTTTTATACATGTAAGCAGTTAGAACTATAAATTTTCCCCTAAGCACAGCATAGATTCTGGTATGTTGTCTCATTATTGTCATTTTCTTGAATAAAGTTATTGATTGTTTCTATGATTTGTTGTTTGACCCATTCATTCTTTAGAATGAAATTATTTAGTTTCCAATTGATTTTCCATGGCTCTTTCTTACATGTAATTTTTATTGCATCATGATCTGAGAAGGATGCATTTACTATTTCTGCCTTTCTACATTTGACTATGATGTTTTTGTGCCCTAATACATGGTCAATTTTTGAAAATGTGCCATGTACTGTTGAGAAAAATGTATATTCCTTTCTATCCCCATTCAATTTTCTCCAGACATCTATCATCTCTAACTTTTCTAGTATTCTATTCACCTTTTTCACTTCTTTCTTATTTATTTTGTGGCTAGATTTATCTACTTCTGAGAGGGAAAGATTCAGATCCCCCACTAGTATAGTATTACTGTCTATTTCCTCTTGTAACTCATTTAACTTCTCCTCTAAGAATTTGGATGCTATGCCACTTGGTGCATGCATGCTTAATATTGATATTACTTCGTTATCTATAGTACCTTTTAGCAAGATGTAGTTTCCTTCCTTATCTCTTTTCATGAGATCTATTTTTCCCTTTGCTTTGTCTGAGATAAGGATTGCTACCCCTACTTTTTTCACTATGGCTGATGCATAATATATTCTGCTCCAGCCTTTTACCCTTACTCTGTGTGTATCTCTCTGCTTCAAATGTGTTTATTGTAAACAGCATATTGTAGGATTCTGGTTTTTAATTCACTCTGCAATTCAATTCCGTTTTATGGGAGAGGTCATCCCATTCACATTCACAGTTTAAATTATTAACTATTTTTTTCCCTCCATCTTCTTTCCCCTATTCCACTTGACCGGTGTTTTGCTTCTGACCACTGACTCCCTCAATCTGCCCTCCCTTTTATCAGCTGCCCTTCTTTTTCTTGCCCCTTTTTCCCCCCACTTGTGCCCTCACTTCTATCAATATCACCCTTTTTTCCCTTCCCCTTTTGTTTCCTTACAGAGTAAGCTAAGTTTCTTTATACAAATGGGAGTGTATTTTATACCCTCCCTGAACCAAGTCTGATGAGAGTAAAGTTGCAACAATGCCCACCCCTCCCTTCTTTCCCTCTGTTGTAATGGGTTCTTTTTGTGCCTCTTCCTATGATATAATTAACCCCATTCCACCTCTCCCTTCCTCTCCTTCCCCTAGTCTTCTTTTATTCTGTCCCTTAAGTTTCTTTATATTATCACATCAAAGTTGATTTAATTACAATACCTTTACAGAGATACAGATCTCAAGAGTTAAAAGTATTATCCTCCCTTATATGGACTCAAGCAGTTTAACATCATTGAACAACCCTTTTCTCCCCCTTGTTTACCTCTTTATGTTTCTCTAGAGTCTTGTATTTGGAGATTAAATTTTCTGTTCATTTCTGGTCTTTTTCTCAGGAAGCCTTGGAAGTTCCCTAGTTCACTGAATGTCCATCTTTTCCTCTGAAAGAGAACGATCAGTTTTGCTGGGTAGTTGATCCTGGGTTATAATTGAAGCTCCTTTGCCTTCCTGTATATCACATTCCAAGCCCTGGGATCCTTTAATGTTGAAGCTGCCAGGTCCTGAGCAATCCTGACTGTGGCTCCATGGTATTTAAATGGTTTCTTTCTGGCTGCTTGGAGTATTTTCTCCTTCACCTGATAATTCTGGATTTTGGCTACTATATTTCTTGAAGTGTTCCTTTTGGGGTATCTTTCAGGAGGTGTTCAGTAGAATCTTTCAATGATAATTTTATCCTCTGATTCTACAATTTCAGGGCAGTTCTCCATAATAATTTCCTGGAGTATAGTGTCTAGACTCTTTTCTTGATCATGGCTTTCAAGCAGACCAATAATTCTCAGATTATCTCTCCTGGACCTATTTTCTAGGTGAGTTGTTTTTCCAATGAGGTATTTCACATTGTCTTCTATTTTTTCAGTCTTTTGATTCTGCTCATCAGATTCTTGTTGTCTCATGGAATTATCCACTTCCATCTGGTCACTTTTAATTTTTAAGGCCTTATTTTCCACAGTAAGCTTTTGCACTTCTTTTTCTATTTGGCTAATTTTTTCTCTCATTTGGCCAATTGTATTTTTTAAGGAATTGTTTTCCTCAGTCATATTTTGTGCTTCTTTTTGCAGTGTAGCTCTCATTTCTCTGATTTCCTTTTCCATTTTTTTCTTCTACCTCTCTTATTTGGTTTCTAAAAGCCTTTTTGAGCTCTTCAAAGAGGGCTTGTTGGTCTTGACACAAGATCATCTTCCCTCTTGAGTCTTCACTTGTGGGCATTTTGACTAATTAATCTGTGTTTGAATTTTAGTATGCCCTTTCACCAAAGAAGTTGTCAATAGTAAGGGTCTTTTTTTGTTTCTTGCTCATGTTGTAGGCTATTTTTAAACTTATCAAGTTGAAGTCTGCTCTGGGGGCACAGGGTTCAGGGTTGCAAGCTTCTTACTGCTCTCAGCTGCCCCACTCTAAGATACCTCACTTTCAGCTGCCCCACTCTCAGATGTGTCAAGTTGCAACAGTGTTGAGCATCCCACTGAGCTGAGCTTTGCTGAGGTGAGCTGCCAGCTGAGATGAGTTGTGCTGAGTCACACTGGGCCAATTCCCCAATTGAGAAATGGTCAAAGGATATGAACAGGCAGTTTTCTGATGAAGAAATCAAAGCTATCTATTCTCATATGAAAAAATGCTCTAAATCACTATTGATTAGAGAGATGCAAATTAAAACAACTCTGAGGTACCACCTGACACCTATCAGATTGGCTAATATGACAAAAAAGGAAAATAATAAATGTTGGAGAAGCTGTGGAAAAATTGAAACACTAATGCTTTGTTGGTGGAGCTGTGAAATGATCCAACCATTCTGGAGAGCAATTTGGAATTATGCCCAAAGAGCTATAAAGCTGTGCATACCCTTTGACCCAGCAATACCACTCTTGGGTCTTTTTCCCAAAGAGATCATAAAAAAGGGAAAAGGACCCACATGTACAAAAATATTTATAGCTGCTCTTTTTGTGGTGGCAAGGAATTGGAAATTGAGGGGATGTCCATCAATTGGGGAATGGCTGAACAAGTTGTGATATATGAATGTAATGGAATTCTATTGTGCTGTAAGAAATGATGAGCAGGTGGAGTTCAGAGAAACCTGGAAGGACTTGCATGAACTGATGATGAGTGAGATGAGCAGAACCAGAAGAACATTATACACAGTATCATCAACATTATGTGTTGATCAACTGTGATAGACTAGATTCTTCTCACCAATCCAACGGAACAAGAAAGTTCCAAAGGACTCATGGTGGAAAAGGCTCTCCAAATCCAGAAAAAAAATGGAACTGTGGAATATGGATGCTGATCAGACCATACTATTTCTTTTGTTTTGGGTGATGTTGGTTTTCTGATTTGAGGTTTTTCCTTTGTGCTCTGATCCTTCTGGTATAGGATTACTAATGCAGAAATATGTTTAATGCTATTATGTATATATAACCTATCTCAGATTGCCTGCTGTCTAAGGGAGGGGGGGAGGGAGGGGAGGGAGGGAGAAAATTTGAAATTGGAAATCATATGTAAACAAATGTTGAC
This sequence comes from Dromiciops gliroides, assembly GCF_019393635.1. Classification (NCBI taxonomy): domain Eukaryota; kingdom Metazoa; phylum Chordata; class Mammalia; order Microbiotheria; family Microbiotheriidae; genus Dromiciops; species Dromiciops gliroides. The sequence continues at coordinate 264,389,291 of NC_057866.1, forward strand.
AATTATTTCAACATGTAACTGGGGGGCAGCTAGATGTCGCAGTGGATAGAACGCTGGCTCTGGATTCAGGAGTGCCTGAGTTCAAATCCGGCCTCAGACACTTAACACTTACTAGCTGTGTGACCCTGGGCAAGTCACTTAACCCCAATTGCCTCACTAAAAAAAACAAAAAAAAAACATGTAACTGGAAAATAATAAAATAATTTTAATTTTTTAAAAATATAATTAATTGGGCAGAGCCAAGATGGTGGAAGAAAGGCTGTGACGCTGGGACTTCTCAACAGATCCATTCACATACCTCCAAAACATGTCAGAAGACAACTCCTGGAGCAACAGAACCCTCAAAAGAAGAGAGTGAGATCATTTTCCAGTCAACAATGGCTTAGAAGTTTGGCAGGAGGGGTCTGCTGTACCAGGTAAGGGAGGGTAGAACAGCATGAAGTGCAGATCCAGCCCCCGGTAGGTTGTGCCTCCAGAGCCTTAGAATCTTCAGCATTAGGGGCTTCTTCTGAAACCTGGCTCACAGACCAGTGAGAGGGTCCAGTGGTTGGCCAGGGGGGAAATTGTGAGGGTCTCTGAAGGAGCAGTGGTGAAGCACATTGCCCAGGAAGCAGACGGGTGTCACCATCCCAGTAGAGGAGGGGCACAGGCACTCCAAGCTTGAGGAACACAGAGAATCAGATTTTGATCAGATTTCTGCTTCCTGGTTAAAGAGCAAGCAGGCCCATTGTTACTTACAGGCCAGGCAAGCTGAGAACAAGCCTGAGAATACTCCATGGGACCTTCTGTATCTTCCAAATTTTTCTCCCTCCTTTCCCTCCCCCCTTCCTGAAGCCAACAAACAATCTGATATAGGTTATCCATCACCATCATGTTAAGCATATTTTCACTTTAGTCATGTTGTGAGAGAAATATCAGAACAAAAGGGAACAACACAAGGAAGAAGATTCAACAATAACAAAAAACCACAACAACAACAAAAGTGAAAAGAGTATGCCTCCATCTGCATTCAGACTCCACAATTCTTTCTCTGGATGAGGACAGCACTTTCTATCATGAGTCTTTTGGCATTGTCTTGGATCATTGTATTGCTGAGAAGACCTAAGTCTATCACAGTTCACTCAGCATCAGCTCGTGTAAGTCTTTCCAGACTTTTCTGAAATCTGCCTGCTCATCATTTCTTACAGCACAATACTAATAGTATTCCATGACATTCATATGCCACAACTTGCTTATTCATTCCCCAGTCGATGGGCATCCCCTCAATTTCCAGTTCTTTGCCACCACATAAACACCAGCTATAAATATTTGTGCACATATGGGGCCTTTTCCCTAGTAGTGGTATTGCTGAGTCAAGGGTATGCACAGTTTTATAGCCTTTTAGAGAGTTCCAAATTGCTCCCCAAAATGGGTGAATCAGTTGATAACTCCACCAACAATGCATTAGTGTTCCAATTGTCAAATTGTGGGTGATTTTTAAAGATCCATCCATCTTATAAATCCTTCTTTTTCCCTGAATGTGTTATCTTTTCTACTTAGTGAGTTTTGGTTCCTGGTATGACCATAGGAAAGGCTGATGGGAGAAGAGGAAGGACTTCCATATTCACTACCTCTTCTTTGAAGATATGAAGGAGGAATCAGAGTGGCAAATATAACCAAAATGGGAAATACTGGATGTCAGAGGTGATGTGGGGAAGCTGGGATGCTAATGCATTCTTGGTGGAGTTGTGAAAAGACCCAATCATTCTGGAGAGCAATTTGGAACAATGCCCAAAGGGCTATAAAACTATGCATACCCTTTGATCCAATAATACCACTGCTAGATTCTGAGGATGTCAAAAAGAGAAAAAGACCTATTTGTACAAAAAGATTGCTAGCAGCTCTTTTTGTGGTGGCTAAGAATTGGAAATCAAAGGAATGCCCACCCAGTGGGGAATGGCTAAACAAGCTGTCTTATATGACGGTGGTGGAATATTATTGTGCTATAAGAAATGACAAGCAGAATGATTTAAGAAAGGCCTGGAAAAACTTGTATGAACTGATGTAGAGTGAAATGAGCAGAACCAAGAGAACATTGTGCACAGAGACAGCAATATTGTTTGATGAAGAACTGTGAATGACTCAACTGTTCTTGACAATACAATCATCCAAGACAATCCCAAAGGACTGTTGTTGAAACATACTATCCACCTTCAAAGAAAGAACTGATATTGATGGAACACAGACTGAAGCATGCTATTTTTCACTTTCATTTTCTTTTACTCGTTTCTTTATACAAAATGACAAATATTATAATGTTTTACATAATTCTATATGTATGGCCCATATCTGATTGCTTACAGCCCCAGGGAGGTGAGAGGGGAGGGAGGGAAGGAGGAATAAAAGTCAGAACCCAAAAATATAAATAAAAATGTTTCTCACTCTAAAGAAAAATTACAGAGCAAGGTAAGAACATGTCCTGATCTACATTTGAATGGAGTATTAAGAAAGAAAAGTTGGGTAACACTGGCTTGCCTTCTTGACACTTGGTATCCCTAGTGTTAAACAGTAGTGGATCGTGAGATCATCAGTAATAAATTACTGTCAAGAACACGAAGATAACAAAATCTAGAAACATTTTGAAGGATTGAAAACAATTGAATAGGGATTCTACATGTACTCATGACACTTGAGAAAAAAAGGAACTATTGAAACAACAATATATCCTACTGGTTTGAACTAATATTGAAAACCATCAACAAGTATGCAGGATGATCACAACAAAATAAAATAAAAACAAAAGTAAGAGGCCACTGAACCAGTTAAAAACAACAGACAATTTTAGTACAGGAGAAGTAGAGGATTATAGGTGCGGACTAGTAAATATGCTGTCAGATGAAGTTGCTGAAAGGAACTTCAGGGTTTCAAATGAAACCCTCTCATTTTGCAGATAAGAAAACCTAAATTCAGAGAGGATAAATGTCACTCCCTTTGATATAGGAAGTGACAGAGAAAGGATCAATTGCTTTTACTTAGCCACTTTAATTTTTTAAAAAGGAAGGGTCCATAGGATTGAATACATGGGAAATTTTTTATTCTTTCTGTATCAATGAAACTTTTTTAAAACAATTTTTAATGATATGAAAGAGGTGAGATAAAGCGAACCGTCTTCCACATGAAAGAAACTCTGCATCCCTGCCTTCTTCCCTTGAAACTCTCTTCATTCATGGAATTATTTCAAATACAACCATCCTATAGTCACTTTCTTTTTCTAATTTGCATCTCATACTCTTCTTGAAGAAGATGAGGAGAGATGAATCAGACAAGAATACAGTTAGATGGATACAAAACTGGTTGAGTGGGCAGACTCAAAGAGTTAGTATGAATGATACAATATCAATGGCCCAAGTGCTCTCTAGGGGGTTGCGCCACAGAGCTGTATTATGTAACCTTTTTTATCAATGACTCAGAAAAAAGGTATATATGGCATGCTCATCCAATTTGCAGATGACTCAGAGTTGGGAAAGATACTTACTTCACATACTGGATGACAGAGTCAGGAGCCCAAAGGGTCTTTATAGGCTAAAGAATTAACCTGGTTCTAACAAGATGCAATTCAATGGGGATAAATGTCTAGTCTTATACCTGAGTACAAAGAAAAAATCAGTTTTCCATATAAAAGATGGGTAGGCATGATTAGATAAGGTTGTATCTTCCCTGAGGGCCTCTCTGTCTTATGAGGACAACAGTTTTACCCCTTAATTTTTGCTGCTCAATGATCATTTTCTGATGATGTTCTTTCTCTTTGTGGAAGAAGTTTAGAGAGCTTAGGAATTTCTGTCCTACTCTGCCATCTTCCCAGAATACTGGAGAAATTAATTTTTCTCTGAGAAAGAAAACTGAAGGATTTTAGTGGACTATGAGGTCAATGTGAGTTCAAGGTTCTATGGGACCCCAAAAATCTAATAATATGTTGGGCTTCATTCAAGTAAACATATATTATATCCCTTTTACCTCTTGAGGATTAGGGGCACAACGCCCCCATGATCTGGAAAATCCACATGGGGGCAGGTAGGTGGCACAGTGGATAAAGTACTGCCCCTGGATTCAGGAGGACCTGAGTTCAAATCCAGCCTCAGACACTTGACACTTACTAGCTGTGTAAGGGCAAGTCACTTAACCCCCATTACCCTGCAAAAAACAAAAACAAAAGAAAATCCTCCCTTAAGACCAGAGAAGAAGTCTGAATTTTTCTTTTTCTTTTATAGGGTATCTACAGTACTGTAAAATTTGAGTTAAAAATCTGGTCATAGGTGCTGTGTCATCTGCTGGCCTTCACGTGTCATTTGTGGCTTCCATAAAACTCCCCCAAAATTCATTGCTTCTGCTAACCTATGATATGTCAAAATTTTGATGGGGAGAATTGTGATGTGGGAGGGATAACTCTGTAGGTAAATATATGTAAATGTATATTACATACAAATGGGTAAAATATTGAAAAAAAGTCCTAAGTCTATACATCAGAAGATATCAAGAATGGTTGTCCAAGATTTCCTAATGAACTCTCTGTTCAAGTGTTGGAATTGCCTTAAAGAATTAAACCATGAAATGACTCAAAAAAATTTACAAATATTAAATTACATACCTGCCTATTAAACAGCGTTATAACTAGAGTTACACAAATGAGGCTTTGTCCAAGAGCAATGAAACTTAGAAGGTTAATTTTTTTAAATGGTGGTTTTAAAAGATTATAAAGTTTTGAAATTTGATTTGTGTTATGTCTGATAGCTCATGGACTCCAGTAGAATTAAAACATAACTTGTGAGGGCAGTTAGGTGGCACAGTGGATAAAGCACTGGCCCTGGATACAGGAGGACCTGAGTTCAAATCCGGTCTCAGACACTTGGCACTTACTAGCTGTGTGACCCTGGGCAAGTCACTTAACCACAATTGCCTCACAAAAAAAAGAAGAAGAAGTAGAAGAAGAGATGGTCAAAGGATCAGGGTCACTGGTCTGAAGGGTGCTTCATTTCCTAGAGATCTTGGGTTCCCTGTCATGGGCTTTATTTATGTGGTTCTCAGGGTAGAAAAGTGGAGGGGGTAGCAGTAGTTTGACCTGTATAGCACATGCCACTCCCATCTCACTCTCAGTATGCCTTGTTATTCTAGCCAGGCTGGCATGCCTGCCCTGTTGATGGGAGTTAATCAACAATTTGGGTTGGTTATAGCATGAATGGCAACTATCCCCTTTTTCAATTATACATATATAGGGACTGTAATCAAATCAGGCCAGGGGTCTAGGGCAGTAGAAGGGCAATGCCCTTGCTGGAATGTTTGGGCTTACCTGTTCATTCCTGGCATTTGGATAGCAGTTGGCGGTGGGTTTGGCAGAGTTGGTAAGCCCATTCTCTACAAGAGTATCTTCCATCAATGATAGTTTCTGGAGTCAATATAACTCTACAAAATAAGGAAGTGCCTATTCTGTGCCAGTCACCATGATAATCCTGGAAGAAGTCAATAAGCAGGAGGAGTGGTCAAGAGCCCTAGAGTACAGTGTGGTAGAAATGGAGAAAGATCATAGATGCATTCATGTATGGAAGCAAGGAAGATAAGATTGACTCTTTTTGCCAGCACTGCCACATCCAAGTAGCTTCAACCACTGGGAAACCAGGAGTTAAGTGGTCATTAGCTTCTCTGAAATTTAACTGAGAAAGGGTCATCGATTTGGTCACTGAGAAATCTTTGGCAAATTTAGAGAAACCTGTTTCCATTTAATGATAAGATAGAAAACCAGCCAACAGGTAAGAAGAGAGCAAGAGGAAAGTTGAGGGACTGACCTCAACTGACCAGAGGGCTTTCTCAAGGAGTTTGGAAATGAAAGGGAAACAAAATACAGAATGTCAAGTAGCAGGGATGGGTGGATCAGTTGAGAATTTTTGAGGCTAAGGGAGACATGAGCATGTTTATAGAAAGCAGGGAAACAGCCAGTAGAAAAGGAGAGGGAAAAGACTGGTGAGAGATTGGGGATGACAGAGGAGCCAATCTACTTGAAAAGACAGGATGGAATGGGATCACCTGTGCAGGTAGAGGGAATTGCCTTGGCAAAGAAAAGGGATATCCCTTAATAGAGTAAAGGTGAAAAGGAGATGGTGGAGCCAGGCAACTGAAAGGAAATGAAATGATGATAGGAAGATAAGGGCAAGTGGCCTCAATTGGGCAGGTGGGGAGCATAAGACAATGCCCACAGCTGAGAGAGTTGGAGGAGGGGTGCCCCTGGGGGCTTGAGGAAAGGAGAAAGCGTTTGTATAACTCTTCTGGTGAGTTGGATAGGAATAGATTAAGAAGGTGTAAAATAAATAAACAAACAAATGAATGAATGAATAGATAGATAGATAAAGATAGATACATAGATAGATAGATGCCTGGCTGCAGCAAGTGAATAATTGAGTTTATGTAGCATAATTTTTTTCCATTTATTTAGAATTTTATTTTTCCCAAATTACATGTGAAAACAAGTTTTAACATGAATTTTTCACTTTTTTCCAAATTCTCTTCCTCCCTCCCTCCCTCCCCACTTCCCCTCTTGAGGACTCAAGCAATTCAATATAAGTTATACAATACCATAAATTTTTAATAGGCCCAATCAGCAGTTTTGTGATTTTTTTCTCCAGTTCCGTTCAACAGCAGGTCAATAAGAATTAAGGTTGCAAATGGTAGGACTAAGTCAAGGTTGAAACTTGGCAATGAATGTTTAATTATAAGATAAGATGACTAATATATAAATTTCTTTTGGTTCACCAAGGGTTTGAGATAGGGAAGGGATGAGAGTATAGCTAAAGCTTAGGTGATAACTGGAGCTTACACCGAAGGGTAGAGGGATTGAAGGTCACAGTGAGAATGAGAGTTGCTCTCCCTACCTCAAGTCCCTTCAATCCTTGGTAAAGAAATCATTGCTCTGGCCTTGCTTCTTGGATTTGGAACCTTTTATTTCATCCTTGGCTCCATGCCCAAGGTTCTGCATTCATGATCTAATTACACAACAGACACTGCACAATTTATACCTTTCTGATTTCTCTTCCTAATAAGTCTTTGAGAGGGAGTGTGCAATATTTGTTTTCTTCCTATTCTGACATTTACTGTTCTGCTTGTAAAAATGTTGTCTATAGGCCAAGGCTGTCTATCCTTCCATCATTTCCATGACCTTTGTCATAAATTATTCAAGGATTTCCAAGGGCATTATAGATGCATGAGTAGGAAAATTCTTTGACCACTTTGTCGTGGGTATAAATTGACAACAGAGATTGAGTTGTTAAGAACAGAAGTGAGATAGGTTGCAGCAGAAAAAAGGTAAGGAAGGCTTTTCTTTTGGGAAAAGACTAAACACTTGATTCAGAAGGTAAGTCTTTTTATTCTCACCCAGAACTTTCTTCACTGTGTGTTTGTGTTTCTCAAACATGTGTAGTATCAGATGTAGGAGACTGGAGAACACAGAGGACCTGGCACTGGAGAACCTGGCTATAAATCTGGGTTCTGCTATTATGCAAGGAATCTTGGACAAACATGAGGGGATTAGAGTGGATTGATGATTCCCAATCTTTGGGCTCCAGAATTTTTCCAGGTGGTACATCTCTAGGCTTATAGCTCCTCAGTTAATAGATATCCACAGCTCAGCTCCATTATGTGGGAGGATTTATATGAACAGGGCATCCCTCATACTTGAAAAGATTGGGATGATTTCTAAGGCCCATTCTAGTTATAAACTGAGTTAATTAATTGGATTAGATTCATCAAATAACCTTTACACAAGGGGCCTTAGAAATTATGCTACTTATTTGACAAATGAAGGAAATAAAACTCAGAAGATAAATTATTTCTCCCATATGTGAGTAAAGCACTTTGTCCATAAATGATTAGTAGCAGTCAGAATTAGAATTCAGATCACTGGGTTCCCAGAAGTTTTCTGTTACACCACACTGCCTCTTCAAAATATATGATACCAGTGATTTGGGACCTACTTTCTTCTCTCTGCATCACTTCACACTCATTTCACACATCTCTGAATGCCTTACATTCACCCTTCTTTGCAGCACAATCAGCCACTCACTAACCCTTGGGCAGGCATTTTATTTTCAGGGTTTTGTTATTGCAGATAATAGTTCTCTGGACCTCATTGGATGCATGGCTTCTTTCCTGCCACTATTAACCTCCTTGGAGTAGAATCCAAGTAATGGAATCTCTGAGTCAGAGGGTAGGAACGATTTGTGACTTTTCTTGCATGATCCCAAATTGTTTGCCGAATGGTTTGGACCAATTTATACTTCTAACAGCCCTGAAATATCATGCCTGCTGCTCTAGGACTTTTTCACTCCCCCCACATTCCCTTTCCTTCTTCCTGCTTTGAACCCAACTAAAACCAAGACCAACACCAGCACCTGCCAACACACCTATTTTCTCCTAACATTTTTTTCACATTACTGAGCTCAATTTGGGGCTCTAAGCTTCCTGATACTAACCCTATAGATTTGTCACCCTTAATTATTCGTCCTCATTTAAAAAGCCCCTCCTTCACCTTTGCTACACATCTTTTCAAATCAGAGCTAAGCAGAAGACTCCCAACCTGTGCCCTGGTCCTGCAAGGATTTAAACATTGGTTTTACATTGCAAATCTTAAGAAGAAACGCCTCTCATTCCACTCCCAAATGTTAGAGGCTCCTACTGTTTTCTTTTCTTCTATTTTAAGATCTTAGGAACACTTTGACATAAAAAATTTGTTACAACAGAACCTCAGCCTCCAGTCAAATGGAAACACTCAAATAACAATTTCAATGACCTATGTCACAACTTTATTGTGACAAAAATAAAATAGAGAAAAGATTGGTTTGGCTAAGTCACAGAGTGTGGGAGGGGTATTAATGTTGAATGAAACTGGAAAGATAAGTTGAGGCCAGTTTGTAAAACTAAACAGAAAAGTTTATATGTAATACTAAAGAAAATAGGAAACACTGAATTTTATCAAGTGGTAGGGTGACATGATCAAGACTGCACATAAGCTGAAATCACTTTGATGGCTGAGAATGGATCGGAGTAAGCAAAGTCGTGTCAGGAAGACCAATTAGGAGACCATTGTAATACAGGTAAATGAGCAATGAGAACTTGAGCCAAGACAGTGGTTTTAAATGGAGAGAAGGACAAGAGATGTTATAAAGAAAGAAAAACATGGATTTGGCAACAGATTAAATATATTGTATACAAGAGACACGCTTAAAACAGAAAGATACACAAAGAATTAAAATAAAGGGCTGGAGCAGAATCTATTGTGCTTTAGCCTAATTTTAAAAGGCTGAGGTAGCACCCATGATCTTAAACAAAGCAAAAGCAAAAATAGACCTAATTAAAAAATATAATCAGGAAAATTACATTTTGCTAAAAGATACCATAGACAATGAAGTAAATAAAAAAAATTATAGCATGTTTCTCTGATAGGGACCTCACTTTTCAAATACACAGGGAAATGAGTCAATGTTATAAAAAATAAGAGCCATTCCCCAATTGATAGTCAAAGGATGTAAAAAGGCAGTTTTCAGAAGAAGAAATCAAAGTTATCTGTAGTCATATGAGAAAATACTCTAATTCTGTATATATTTTAAAAAGCAGATTAAAACAACTCTAAGGTACCACCTCACACCTATCAGCAATTTTTGTTGTTCATTCTTCAATTTATTCATTTAAAACCGATTGTATCTTTTGACCATTTATGTACTCATAAGTGGACATTGCCTCAGACAAACTGAAACCTGGGAAAGATCAACAATTACAAATGCTGGAGAAGACAAGTGAAAATAGGTCTACTAATGAATTGTTGGTGGAGTAGTTAACTAGTCACATTGTTCTGGAGAACAATTTGGAACCATACCCAAAGGGCTATAAAACTGGGCATACCCTTTGACTCAGCAACAGAATTACTAGGTTTTTATCCCAAAAAGATCAAAGGAGGGCAGCTAGGTGGCACCGTGGATAGAGCACCGGCCCTGGAGTCAGGAGGACCTGAGCTCAAATCCGGCTTCAGACACTTAACACTTTCTATCTGTGTAACCCCAATTGCCTCTCAAAAAAAAAAAAAGATAAAAGAAAATGGAAAAATACCTTTATGTACAAAAATATTTGTAACACCTCTTTTTTGTGGCAAAGAACTGAATTTAAGGGAATGTCCATTAGCTGTGCAATAGCTCAGTGTCAACACAGATCAAAATTAGTAGACATTGGGATTCAAACCAGGGTCTCTGACTCCAAATCCAGTGGTCATTCCATCCCATGTCTTGTTGCCTCTAAAGATAGGACACTTGTTTCATCAGTGTGCCTTCTGTAAACACCTGTGCTAAGATGGGCTTAAAACATCTCTGACACATATGATAGGATTGCAATATCCATCACTTATTTATTCAGGGGAAGGAGATTTCAGGGGGAAAGCAGGATGATCCAAGGCAAAAACTGAACAAGAGAAAACATTGTTTGGGTAAAAAATGTTTACAGATGGTGGCAGCTAAGTGGCACAGTGGATAAAGCACTGACCCTGTATTCAGGAGGACCTGAATCCGGCCTCAGTCACTGGGCACTTACTAGTCGTGAGACTCTGGGCCAGTTACTTAACCCTCATTGCCCCACCCAAAAAAAAAAATGTTTTCAGAGACTAAATTTCAGAGGCTATATAATAAATCAATGTTTCCTCCACAAAATCCTGTTCTGAGACTTCATTGTGGTGTAAAGATATGGAGCTGTGGGATCTCAAAGTGCTATATCACTGGTATATAAGCTCTTGCAAGTCCTGCCAAACTGGAAATGCTTCAATATCATATTGGCAACACAGTACAGCTTTCCCTTCTTTTTTTCTTTTTCAAATGTTTTTGTGATATCATTTTCCTTTTTATATCACAGTTATTTCCCAACAACAACCCCATCCTTAACTTTGAACCCCCCTAAAGTAAGACCTTAGCTTGGAATCAATAAGCACGTTATTATAAAACAAACCCATTGGTTATGTCTGAAAAAGATGGGAGAGCCTTGGGAATGATTGATGGTAAGGAAACAGTAAATATGGAAAAGTTAAAGATTAAAGAAGGAGATGATTGACTGGACAAATGGCTGGAGGAGATGGAAAGGAATGTAAAGAGGCCATAGCAAGGAAAAGTGCTACTTCATTGTCAGAGACTGAGGTAAAGGAAAACAGATTGGAGGATGATGTGAAGGGGTCTTGAGATGAAGAGAAGGGGGAAAGGAGCTGACAGCAAATTATGACAATTTTTTCACTTAAGTTAAATCCTCAGCAAATGGGGTGAGGGGAGTTTATGAAAGCCTCAAGGGGAGAAGAAATTTAAAATAACTACTATGGGTCATGAGATAAGAAATCAATTATGGAGGAACAAAAGGATTTATTGTCCTGAGAGCATATCTGTAATTAAGTACCATGGATCTGTGCTATAATCTCATCAGTCTTGTTTTTAACTTTCTCTAACTCAATTTAGTATAAAATGAGTAAACTGGAGGAAGTTATTGGTGAAAATAATGCAGTGCTTGGGTTTGGCAAGAAATTGACAGCAATGAAACGAAGGGACTGAGGCATCCAAGAGACATCCAATTATGTGTAGAATTTAATTGTCTATGTATGAGGTTGAGTATGGTGAGAGAGAAAAGTGAAGGCAAAACAGGGTAATGACCTAAAAAGGTAAAGAAAAGGAGAGAAAGGAAAACATGGTCAAGCTGATGGGGAAAAATAAATTGAAGGGGGGTAAGGCAGGAGAGGTAGGAGGGTAAGAGATTATGATTGAATAGAGGACTATCCATGGTTTTTAATGAGGAAAGCAGACCACCATGTAATTTGTAGTAATGTAAATCCAGGGAGTGACCATATCTATGTGTGGCTGAGGATGAGCCTAGGAACAGGTTGTGGGATTTAAAGAGATTGAGGAAGTAGGAATCTCAGTTATGTGAGGAAGTATCAATGTGTATGTTAAAAGCTCCTAGTGTTGGATAGAGCATTGGCCTTGGATTCAGGAGGACCTGAGTTCAAATTTGGCCTCGGACACTTGACATTTATTAGCTGTGTGACCCTGGGCAAGTCACTTAACCCTCATTGCCTGCTCCCCCCCCCCAAAAAAAAAAAAGAGTAGGAGTGGAAGAGTTCCAGAGTGAAGGGAAATTTGTTCACTATGGCATGGGAATTCCAGAGAAAGTGGAAAAAATTGGAGTGAATAGAAAGTAGAGTTGATAAAAATGGGGACAAGAGCAACAGAAGGTAGAGGTTAGGGAAGAGTCTGTTCCTTGGCAGCTGGTGATTAAGTAAAACAGGAATAAGAAGAGTAACAGAGAGTGGGAATTTGCTGACTATAAGGGTGGTGGGTGACAGATGAACTGTAGTGGCCAATCCATATACCACCCAGCACAGAGGGCTGTTATGAGAAAAGGGCTTTGTAAACCAAAGTGCCATAGACATGGGAGATAAGATTGGCAAGAATCACCCTGTAAGATCTTCAAAGCAAATAGGAGAGATGACTAGAGAAGCTCCATTAAAATTGGAGACTCTTAAGGTGCTTCTCCAAACAAAGCCACTCATTCTACAGAAATCAGTGGTTAATTCCATTAACAAATAAATGACTTAAAACCCAGGGAAAATTGCATAGGAATGGAAGTCATGAGACCTGAATTCTAATACCTATTCTCCCCTGAAATGGTGGTGGCAACTAGGCAGCAAAGTAGATAGAACACTGGACTTGGTGTCAGGAAGATCTGGGTTCAAATTCTTCCTCAGGTACTTACTAGCTATGGCACACTGAGTAAGTCACTTAATGTCATGGGCTCAGTTTCCTCTTCAATAAAATGGAGATAATAATAGCACCTATCTCCCAGGGGTATTGGGGAATCAAATGAGATAATATACAGAAATCCCTGAGTGGGATGGGAAGTGCACCCACTGACCCCTGTAATAGAGACTCGAGGAGAAAGGAGGCCAAAGCACTGATTTTATTTCTTTCAAAAGAAAGGTGTACCACACTCACTGGGACAACCAGGAGGTGTGACACACCAGGATTAGGAAACCAAGCAGTTTTTATACTCTTTACAAACATCTAATTTGAGCAAAATGCGGTAACTGGGTTCAGCAATAAATCATTCTCCTGGAATGTTCAGCGATAAGTCTCTCTCCTGGAATGTTCAGCGATAAGTCTCTCTCCTGAGTTGTTCAGCAATAAGTCTCTCTCCTGGGTCAGAGTGCCCCAACCTCAGGGGTTCAGCCATAGATTATTTTGCAAAATTTTCTGTTTCTGCAACAATTTATCATGTCTACATAATGTCTCGGTGCAGACCCTATGAAGCAATTTTTAAGTTGATATGCCTATATTTAGAAAGGGGGATAGTAGCTTCCTGTTATTGCCTCTCTCTAGAAAAAAAACGGAGAGAGAGAGAAACGGGGAGCTCTAAGGGGCTTTAAGGCTTTGAGATCAGATCACTAGGCCGAAGGGGGGGGGGCACTTTCCATCTCAGTGGAGGGTCATATCCCTATGTCCCTCTCATCCCTTTACAAAAATTCTATTATAAGCACATATATTCTATATCTTATGTCTATCTACATATATATATTTTATATGCATGTGTTTGTTTTTTTCTGAAGTCATTTCAGTCATGTCTGACTCTTCACGACCTCATTGGGGTTTTCTTAGCAAAAATACTAGTTTGCCATTTCCTTCTCCAACTCATTTTACAGATGAGGAAACTGAGGTAAACTGAGGGTTAAGTGATTTGCCCAAGGTCTCATAGCTAGTAAGTGTCTGAGGTCAGATTCAAACTCAGGAATAGAGTTCTGATCCAAGATAGCCAACTGAAGAAGCAAGCCACTGTAGCTCTCCCAGATTTCCTCTCTAAACTGACATAAAACTTCCTCTGCATTCTCTAAGGAGGAAGGAAACAACCTACCAGCCTAGCAGAAAAGGGAGGTGAGGTCTAAGAGAGTAGCCGTAGCAACAGCTTCTGGGTTCACAGCAGGGGTCTACAGCAGAACTCGGAGCCTGCTGGACAGTAGTGAAGCCTTGCCCAAGCAGGTCAACAACAGATTCCTACCCTTGTGACCTCCCAGCAGAGGGACTATTTCCAGAGCAAACCAGCTGCAAGAATTCAGCATATTGCAACAAAATTACCCTTCAAGGGCTCTTTTAGTAACTCAGCAAACTGCTGACACAAAGATGAGTAGAAAAATGATGAAAAAGAGTCTGACTATTGACAGCTACTTCAATAACAGGAAGTATCAAGACACAGACCTAGAGGAGGACAGTAACAAAATAACTACAGGTGAACCTTCAAAGAGAAGTACCAATTGGTCTCAGGCCCAAAAGAAATTCCTGGAAGAACTTTAAAAGGACTTTGAAATTCACATTAGAGAGGTTGAGGAAAGATTGGAAGTGATGCAGGAGAACCATGGAAAAGAAATCCAAAATATTACAGAGGAAAATAAATCACTAACTGTTGGGGTCTCAGGTTCAGGCCGACGATGGGAGCTGAGGATTGGAGATGATAAATAATTGACATATTAGCACCACCTTGTGAGTGAATAACTGTGTGCACCCTTTATTAGGACAGCTCAGTATTTAAAGCAAAGCACCACAAAGAAATCAAATAAAGTCTCCGCAAGAATAATTCTAAGAGAATAAAAAAGTTTTTCAACCTCTAATCCTTGACATGACAGAACTTGTTCCAGGCCTTAACAAGGCAAGGCTTGTACAACTGACTCCCCTGACCTTAGGAGGCCAGTCAAGCATTGTCTCTGGAATTCAAACTTTGACCATAAAACTCTCCCAGGAAACTCTTGCTGCTTCAGTGACTACAGCCTGAGTCTGGGGAGGGGGAATTCAGTCAGAGGGACAACAGAGAGCCCTCTGGGTTCTCCACATCTCCCCCTTTTTGTTTTTGCAGCAGCTTGATATTATACATCATCAGCTTAGCAATGGCCATCCCCCTGCATATTAAGCAGGGTATCACTATGCAAGCAAGACACCCAAGAACAATCAGTAGGGCAAAGCTCAGTACCTGATGACTAATACCAGTCAGCCACCGCTGGGCCCGAGAGATCCAGTTGGCAATATCAGAAGCTGTTTTGGAAGGTGAAAAATCATCCCTCAGACTCTTATCTATTTCATTAACAACACTTTGTAACTCATCAATATCCATAGTAACATTAGTATATCCCCATAAACCACATAAATTATTTTTAATCTTAGTAACCTTAGTATCTTAGTATCATTATAAGGTACAGGAAGCAAACAAAATGCAGAAAACCTACAATCACAACGTAATTTTGTAAACACAGCCAACACTTCTACTTCTTCATTAATTTCCATAATATTATCTCTTAATTCAGATATAGCCTTATAATGATCTCTATTAATCCTATTTTGTACAGCAAAAGCATGTGATACAGTCTGAGCAATCGCATGCAAATAAGTTGCTTGCTTAGTTTCTATCTGCAAAGATTGTACAGACTCAACCAATGCTACTGAACTAGTTAACACTAATTTTTTTTTTAGTGAGGCAATTGGGGTTAAGTGACTTGCCCAGGGTCACACAGCTAGTGTTAAGTGTCTGAGGCCGGATTTGAACTCAGGTACTCCTGACTCCAGGGCCGGTGCTCTATCCACTGCGCCATCTAGCCGCCCCTAACACTAATTTTTTCATGTAGATAATGAATGACCTGATCGCTAGAGGATTGAAATCAATGTTCATCCTTAGCAGCCAAGAGAGTATAAGGTGTTCTTCTAATCACAAATAAAGCATTTTATCCAAATTTACATTAGGCCCTGTACATTCAGAAACACTACAGTTAGTACAGGTAATTTCCCAGTAATAAGGATGATGTAAATTAAGTCCATTCTTCTTAGTAATGTTGATATTCTCAACCAATCCCCACATAAAAGCAAAGTTTCCTCCCAGACAAGCCTGAAAGGTGTCAGATTGTAATGCCGGTCCCGTAATGAAGAGTTATAATATCTTGTGACAGGTCTTGTGGCCGCCAAGATTTTCCAAATATGTCTATTGTCTGATTACCAGTCCACCACAGCTCTGGATATCCCCCCATCTGGCAATGGTGCTCAGGGGAATTCCAGCACCCAGAGTCATTGTGCCAGGACACAAATTGTAAGCCACCAACCTACATACAGCACAGCGAAGACATGCGACAGTCCAAAAAGGAGGGGGTTAATAGTCTCTGTCCACAGACCACAATATCCACAGGGCATTCTATGAGAGCCTTGAGTGGAATCACAGTCTTTTCCCAAAATCCCATACATTGTCAGAGAACCATCTCCATAAGCAGTAGTATATATTCCTTTCCCCCACCCATACCTTTCAGGGTAATAGTAAAATCACTCATAGCTGAAAAAGCCAAAAGAGAGGGGTAAGGGTAATGAATATGTGTAAAAGTAACATTTGCAACCAGGGAACATCCTTCAAGATTAACAACAGTAAAACACAAAGGAGGAGTTTCTACTAACCCTGAAAAAGTATATCTAAGGACTGTACTATTGGGAGTTTCATATGGTTCTTTTCCCCAAAATTCCTGATTCAGTGGATCAACACTAATTTAAAGGATCCATTACCATACAGTACCGGTTCTGGTATAAACTGATCCCACCCCACCATCTCTACCCATGGGGGTTCTTCCATAAAACCCATCTCTTATCTTCCATTGCTAGCCCCTCCCTGATCTGAGCCAGTAAGTATATCATGCTAACAAGATGTGTCTTCAGGCATCTTTGATGAGGCTTCCTTTTTCCTCTCTGCATCTGTCTCCTTCTCCTTTTTTGCTCCATCCCCAGTTTCCCGACATTCTTTGTCCATCTGACTGATACCCACTGGACTCTATCATCTGAAATGACAGGGTGCCTATGGGATGTGGTCTATGCCATTGCCCCTTGTGATCTTTCCACATCACCTTTCTTGATATTTTATCACAAACTTTATGTAAGGGGAGTAATGGTAAATGCAAATTTTTAAAGAATAGTTGTGAAGGAGTTAAAGAATCAGAATTGTTAAGTTATTAATAGCTTATATAGCTTGTGATATATATGTATATATATATATAGAGAGAGAGAGAGAGAGAGAGAGAGAGAGAGAGAGAGAAAACTTGCTTAGAAGGTAGATTTCCCCCTTTTTGTTTTTTGTGGGGTTTTTGGTGAGGTAATTGGGGTTAAGTGACTTGCCCAGGGTCACACAGCTAGTAAGTGTTAAGTGTCTGAGGCCGGATTTGAACTCAGGTCCTCCTGACTCCAGGGCTGCTGCTCTATCCACTGCGCCACCTAGCTGCCCCCCCTTTTTGTTTTTGAAGAAACATCTTAAAAGTTTGATTCTTCTGCTCCACTATGGCTTGTCCTTGTGGATTATGCAGAATCCCAGTTATATGGGAAATATCCCATGAGTCACCAAAAAATCTTTAAAATGTTTACTAGTGTAAGCTGGACCATTGTCAATTTTCAATATTTTTGGAGGACCAGCAATTTGAAAAGTATTAAGCATGTGTTCTATTACATTTCCTACTCTCTTACCCATCAAACAGGTAGCAAAAGTAAATCCTGATAATGTATCTACTGTAACATGAATATATGCTAGATGTCCAAAAGAAGAATAATGTGTGACATCCATTCACCAAATATGCAAAGATGAAGTTCCTCTGGGATTCACATGTTCCTGAATTGCTCTTTGAAAAAGAAGGCACTGAGTATAAGACTTTACTATTCTATGAGCCTGTTCTTTTGAAATAGGAAACATTTTTCTTAACTGTTTAGCAGATTGCTGAAATCTAGCATGAGAACAAGTAGCAGCCTGAAAGGAACAGTATAAAGATTGATCAACTAATTGATTACCTGAAAAAATAGGTCCTGGTAACTGAGCATGAGAAGGAACAAGTAAAACATAAACCGGAGCAGATCTCTCTTGAATTATTGTTTGTAACTCTCTAAATAAGATAAATATAATCTTGGAGGAATGTTTTTATAAGAGAAGTCTCTATATGACTTATCACTTGAGAAGCATATTTAGAATCAGTTATTAAATTAAAAGACTTGTCATTATTAAAATATAAGGCAACCATAATTGCTGCAAGCTCATTCTTCTGAGTTGATTGAAAAGGAGTAAAAATTACTACAGTCTCAGGGGCAGCTAGGTGGCGAAGTGGATAGAGCACTGGCCCTGGATTCAGGAAGACCTGAGTTCAAATCCAGCCTCAGACACTTGACACTTACTAGCTGTGTGACCCTGGGCAAGTCACTTAACCCTAATTGCCTCACCAAAAAACAAAAACAAAAAAAACACTACAGTCTCTTTAGAGGCTTCATCATAAAAGGCAGCTTTATTATCTTTGGTAGCATCTGTAAACACATTTTTTTTCCTTCTACTGGACTATTCTTTACTATGTGAGAGAAAATAAAAGAAGTCTGACTCCAAAACGTAATAAGTCCCAGAGGACCTTGATATCTAAAAACAGAAGGGAACCGCAAATGATGCTGCCATTGTGAAAAAGTTGGCTATCAGATCATCTGTTTATGTGTACAAAACAAATTAACATGTGCAGGTTCCATTCCCTTTAACAGTATATGTCTCTTAATCATTTTCTCTGTTAATTGTGCAACCAACTCTGGATAAGGACAGAGGGATGTGGATGGCTGATGAGATGTATAACCCCACTCTATTATTTTGTCCTGTTGAGTAATGGCTGCAGTGGGTGATAGTGGTGTGTTGATTATTGTCAAATCTGTGGGTAAATTCTCACTAATCCTGTCTAACCTGGCTGCATGAATAGCTTTCTCTACTTTTTGTAAAGCCAGCTCTGCCTCATGAGTTAATTCACAAGAAGAATTACGGTTAGAGTCTCCCTCTGGTGTCCTAAATAATGGTTCCAGCTCATGGTTAGGAATTCCTAAGGGCGGAGCCAATTTATATCTCCCAGTAAATTCTGAAAATCATTCAAGGTAGTCAACTTATCTCATGTAATTTGTCATTTCTGAGGTTGTGTATATGAATCAAATAATCCACATCCTAAATATGAAATAGGTATCTCAGTCTGTATTTTATCTGGTGCTATAATTAAACCATACTCCTGTAAGCACTCTTGAAGGTAAGGAAAGGAGTTACTAATAGCTTGATTCTCAGGATGAGCCATGAGAATATCATCCATGTAATGGATAACTACAATCTGAGGATATATTTCCCTATATTTTCTAATGCTTTGAGCAACATAGATTTGACACAAAGTAGGACTGTTTTTCAGAGGAAGAACAGAGGGCTAGAAGAAGCAGGAGTCGGCAGGCAAGAGGAAGATGGGTTTAAGAAGGAATGGTGGGAGGGGCAGCTAGGTGGCACAGTGGATAGAACACTGGCCCTGGAGTCAGGAGTACCTGAGTTCAAGTCTGCTGTGTGACTCTGGGCAAGTCACTTAACCCCAATTGCCTCACCAAAAAAAAAAAAAAAAAAAGGCAATCTTTAAGGTCTATAACCCAAACAGCCCATCCCTCAGGAATCATATTCGGGTTGGGCAATCCAGGGTGCAAAGCACCCATTGTTTCTATTCTCTCATTTACTTTCCTAAGATCTGTTAACATCCTCCATTTTCCTGATTTTTTCTTAATAACAAAAACAGGAGAATTCCAAGGACTGGGAGATCGTTGTATATGACCAGCCTTTAGCTGTTCCTTTATGATATATTTCAAGGCAGAGAACTTTTCCTTGTTTAGAGGCCACTGGTCTACCCAAATGGGGTCCCCCATTTTCCATTTAAGGAGTAGAACCGTGTGCCCTCTGCTTTCCAGGGCCCCTAAATAAAATGCTGACCGGAAGATAAAGTGACTTTCATTCCTTTTAGAATATCACAGAACCACAGATTAGTGGGGAGGTAGGGAATGAATGTATAACGGCCTAAAATGCCCTTTCATGCCCTCACATTCCCAAGACATGAGTTGTGTAGCTCTGTAGCCAGGTGCCTCACCTCCCACTCCTCTAACAAGGTTTTCTTGAACATATCCTACATGGTGAGGCTACCTATATTTATTGAGAACAGGGCTATCTGCACCTGTATCAATTAGTCCATCCACAAGCTTTCCTTCCACTAATACAGTAAGTCTAGGTCTCATCAAACTAATATCTTGTGTCCAAAATGTATCCATTTTTTCCTGTACTTGTCCTATTACTCCCTGCATCAAAAACTTTTCATAATGAGGATTATGAATGGTTAAATTTAAAATTCCCTGTGTCCAAGCCTTATGATTCACTTGCCTAGGAGAAACCTCCAATTTATTAACACAATCGTTCCTGCACATTCTTTTCCTTTTACCTGTTTGCTTAACCGATGGAGGGTATATAACATAGGATTCTACTGCCTGGAGATCACTAGCCATTCTGCAATTTACTTGGGGAGGGGAACCTTGGGGATCCTGAGATAATGTTTGTGTTGAGTCAAGTATGGAGGTAGCTCCACCTCCTGGGCAGAATACAGTTGAGTCCCCTGTTGTTTGTTGCTGGGGCCCAGGCCTGCAATCTCTCGCCCAGTGACATCCCTTGCCACACTTAGGGCACTTCTGAGTAGGGGTTTTCCCCTCTCTACAATCCTTTTTGAAGTGTCCTGGTCTGCCACAATTGGAGCAATTTCCATTAGACTTAGAGGCCTCAGCTTGATAAAAACTGGCCATGACAGCGGCTTGAAATGAATATGGGCCTGCTTCCATGGCTTTCCTCACCGTATCCTCTAACGAGGCTTCTGGAGGCAGGGCCATCAATAATCTTTTACAATCAGCATTACAATTTTGTTTCACTATCTGTTTAACTAGTTCTTCTAAACCATGGTCTGGTCCCAGTGTTCTTTCAATAGCTCTTTGCACCTCTGCTACAAAGTCTGCAAAATTCTGGTCAGATCCCTGCATAATTTTAGTAAATTCTTTCCTATCTCCTGTCTCTATCTTTCTCCATGGTGTGATAGCAGCTTCAGCAATTTGAGTATATGCTAATGGCACATACCCAAGCTGAGTTTGAGGCTGAGTATGAGTCCCTTCCCCCATCAGCTGATCCACGGTGGTGGCTGCTCCACCTGGCATAGCTCTGATCAATTCAAAATGTCTATTAGACACAATGTCGCTCCAGGTGGCTCTCCATTGCCTATTCTGTCCTGGTGTAAGGCACATAGAAGCCAACATTTTCCAATCATAAAGAGTTAAAACAGCTGTAGTCAAATATTCTAGCAGGCTAATAGTATAGGGAGAGGTTGGTCCATATTTTTGACAAGCCTCTTTTATTTCTTTAATTGTTTTCATCTCTAATTTTGCATAAGCCCTATTCCTACTGAAGGGATCATCAAAAACAGGAAAAACAACATTGGAGGAATTCATTTTCCCAAATTCTATGGGATCCTCTAAAGCAAGCCTCTGAAAGGCAGTAAGAGGAGGTCTCTCTGCTGGAATCTTACGATAAATGGTATTATAAGGCGGGTAACAAAGAGAAGTAGGGTGAGGGGAAACATTTGGAACCGGAGGTTCAAGGCAGGGTATTTTAGGATATAAGTGTCTTATGTTTTTATCTCCTTTCTTCTCTAGTTTCTTTTTCTCTCCCCCATCTCCTTGTTCTCATTCTCATCTTCTGACTCTGAACTGCTCCCTTTTTCAGTGGCTCCTCCTAACTACATGAGGACTTGGGAATCCTCAAGACACAACTTAATAACATTATATATAGTGGCATCGGAAGGTGGGAGCTCCTGTTTCGATCTTACAATAGCTTCCCCAACCTTTTCCCAGGATTGCATTGTAATGTTAGGTCCTTCTGGGAACCATGGTGCCTGTTCATATGCTAACTTAATGAATTGCTTTAAGGTCTTTCTGTTTACCTTAACCCCTTTTCCTACAGTTACTAACTGCAGAGTATATACATCTTTATTGAGGTCTTTTAACCCTCGAGTTACATTTTGTCCCATTTTGGATCCGAGCAGATATCTTTCAACCAGGCAAAAATTAAATTAACCTGAGCTAGGAGGTGCTCAGAGTTCTTCTGGACCCTATCATCCCCCACTCCTGGTTTCTTATCAGATCCTGTAGCACATGCTTTCCTTTTCCTGGGTGGATCTCCTATATGATCGTCAATGACACAGAGCCTCCTACTCTGGGCAGAGCTTCAACAGTCCCTCCAGGGTCCAAGTCCCAGTCCCTGTTTGGGTGCCAGTTGTCTGGGTCACAGGTTCAGGCTGACTATGGGGGTTGAGGATCAGAGATGATAAATAATTGACACATCGGTACCACCTTGTGAGTGAATAACTGTGTGCACCCTTTATTAGGACAGCTCAGTATTTAAAGCAAAACACCACAAAGAAATCAAATAAAGTCTCCACAAGAATAATTCTAAGAGAATAAAAAAATTTTTCAACCTTTCATCCTTGATATGACAGAACTTGTTCCAGGCCTTAACAGGGCAAGGCTTGCACAACTGACTCCCCTGACCCTAGGAGAATGGTTAAGCATTGTCTCTGGAATTCAAGCTTTGACCACGAAACTCTCCCAGGAAACTTTTGCTGCTTCAGTGACTACAACCTGAGTCCAGGGAGGGGGAATTCAGTCAGAGGGGCAACAGAAAGCCCTCTGGGTTCACCATAACTAACAAACAGATTTAGTCAAATGGACAAGGAATTACAAAAAGTCAAAGAAGAAAATAATTCTTTAAAAATTAAAATTGAACAAATGGAAACTATCAACTCTATAAGACACCAAGATGCAGTAAAACAAAATAAGAAAAGAAAAAAATAGAAGAAAATGTAAAATTTCTCATTGAAAAACACAACTGACCTGGAGAATAGATCCATGAGAGATAATATAAGAATTATTGGTCTACCTGATAGCCATGACCAAAAAAAAAAAAAGGCCTGGACAATATCTTTCAAGAAATTATCAAGGAAAATTGCCCTGAAATAATAGAACCAGAGGGCAAAATTGATATTGAAAGAATCCACCAATCACCGCCTGAAAGAGATCCCAAAATGAAAACTCACTGGAACATCATAGCCAAATTTCAAAACTCACAGATCAAAGAAAAAGTATTGCAAGCAACCAAAAAGAAACAATTCAAATACCATGCAGTTAGTCAGAATCACACAGGATTTGGCAGCTTCCACATTAAAGAGTCACAGGGCTTGGAATATAATATACCAGAAGGCAAAGGAGTTAGGTTTACAACCAAAAATTACATACCCAGCAATATTGAATATAATCTTTCAGGAGAAAAAATTGACATTTAACAAAATAGAGGAATTTAAACCATTTTATTAAAAAGTCAGAGTTGAATGGGAAATTTGACTTACAAATGCAAAGTTCAAATGAAACATAAAAAGGTAATAAAAGATACAAGAAAAACTGTAAGAAATTTAATAAAGTTACACCGGTTCTAGTTCTGTATGATAAGATAATATTTGTAAGTCTCAATAACTTTATTGTAAAAGCAATTATTAGGGGCAGCTAGGTGGTACAGTGGATAGAGCATTTAGCCCTGGATTCAGGAGGATTCAGGAGTTCAAATCCGATCTCAGACACTTGACACTTACTAGCTGTGCGACCATGGGCAAGTCACTTAAACCCAATTGTCTCACCAAAAAAAAATTTAACATTTTTTTAAAAAAGTAATTATTAATGCAATTATGAGTATATGTAAAGAGCTTGTGATCATAAGGTAATAGTTAAGGTATGATAATATTTGTAAGTCTAAAAAACTGTAATATAATAATGATTGGAAAGAGTATATGTAGACAGAGGTTGTAATCATAAGGAGACATTGATGATACAACACCATAGAAAGCAAACTAAAGGGCTAAAAAGAAATTGCATGGAAGAAATAGGAGGGGGAAACACACACACATACACAAACAGGCATAAAAAATTATCATAATGGAGGGGCTCAAAGAGGGAACATCAAATATAGTCAGTTTGATATAGAAATCTATCTTACCCTATAAGGAATTTCAAATAAGGATGGTGAAAATAGAAGGGGGAGGGGGAACTGATACAAGGGAGGGAAGATTGGGGAAGGCTGTGAT
The DNA here is from genome assembly GCF_019393635.1 of Dromiciops gliroides. NCBI lineage: Eukaryota > Metazoa > Chordata > Mammalia > Microbiotheria > Microbiotheriidae > Dromiciops > Dromiciops gliroides. The sequence goes on from NC_057866.1 coordinate 264,413,358, forward strand.
CATAAGTAAAACAATTGTGAGAAAGGAGAGTGTGGGGGGTCAGAATGGGAAGGATAAACAGGTGAAAATAGCATAGGGAGAAATAGACAGTCACAACAACTACAAATGTGAACACATTTAAAGCAGAGTGATGCACACAGGGTAAATGTAAAGAGTTGGAACAAAATCTATTATGCTTCAGCTGAAGCAAAGAAAGCAGGGATAGCAATTATGATTTCAGACAAAGAAAAAGCAAAAATAGATCTAGTTAAAAGTGATAAAGAGGGAAACTATATTTTGCTGAAAGGTACCATGGACAATGAAGTCATATCAATGCTTAACATATATACACCAAATGGTATAGCATCAAAATTTTTGAAGGAGAAGTTGAATGAGTTAAAAAATCTCCAGGACCAGATGGATTCACAAGTGAATTCTACCAAACTTTTAAAGAACAATTAATCCCAATACTATATAAATTATTTGTAAAAATAAGTGCTTCAAAAAAGCCTGGAAAGACATGTATGAAATGATGTATTGGGAAGTGAGCAGAATCAAGAGAACACTGTACACAGAGACAGCAATACTGTTTGGTAAAGAACTATGAATGACTTGACTATTCTCAAGAATACAATGATTCAAGACAATCCAAGTCAAAGAATATTGATGAAACATATTATCCACATCCAAGGAAAGAACTGATATTGATGGAACAAATTGAAGCATGCTATTTTTCACATTCTTCCATTAAGTGACAAATATGGTGATGTTTTGCATTATCATATATGTATGGCCAATATCAGATTGTTTGCCACCTCAGAGAGGGGAGAGGGGAGGGAGGGAAGGAAGGATAGAGATTGGAACTTTTTAAATAAAAAGGTTTAATCTGGAAAGGTGGGTAGAGGTATGCTGGGAAGGGTACAGGAGGTATATATGTATTTATACACACACATAAATATATATGTTGTGCATTTATGAGTTATTTAGGTCTTATTTCTATAGTAATTATATTTAAGCAAATTTGTCATATAAATTATTTGTATAAATTGATATGTATATGTTATTTATAAAACAGTTATTTAAGGATTTAAAATACTAAGTTATATGTATCAGAATTTATCTAGGTACATCCAAATTGAATAATGTAAAAATTTACATTATATATGTCATATATGTGTGTATATGTAAAAAATGAATAAACATAGTTAACCAGTAAAAAAAAAAACAATAGAACATGAAAATCTCAAGGATAAAAATAAAAGAAAATAAAACAAACTCAGGAAGATGTCTTCCTGACTCCAGGCCCAGCATTCTATTCACTGTACCACCCTAGCTCCCCCATGTATATGTATCTATAATATCTATGTTTGTTAGCATAATTATCTCAAACTTAATTCTCTTGTCTATTAAATGAGGAGGTTAGGCTCAGTGATCTCTGAAATCCCTTCCCATTCCAATATCCAAAGACCCACCATGAAGTTGGACCATCCATAACTGAACAACATCCATACTCACTCCAGATTTCATTTCTGTTGTGACTGGTCTCGAATGAAACAAGACCAGGATCATATATAAATATGTCTGACTCCTCTTCACTCTATAGTCCAGCCCGAATTACAATCTCTGAAGGATTTGAGCAAGTCCACTACCAGACAGAGAGGAGATGGACTCAGGGTTCAGAATGAGACATGGATTTTTTTGTATATGACCAATATGTGAATTGCAAGGAGGCACAGATTGGAATGAGGGAGACCAATGAGGAGGCTGTTGCAATAGTCTGGGTGACAGGCAATGAGAGCTTGGTTCCAACTCGGATAATGGCTGTGAAGGGAGAGAAGAGTCAGATGCAAGAGATGTTGTAGAGATAGAAATGCTAGGATTTGGCCACTGGTTGGATATGTGGAGCATGGGAGAGTGAGTAAGCAAGAATAATGCTGAGCTTCCAGACCTTGGAGATGAACAGGATGATAGAACCTTTGATAGTATGGCATGTAAAACTATATGTGGCTGCTTTATTTCTGTCCCAAGTTTGGGGAAAATTAGCTGGGGTTTCTAATATATTCGTTACTTATAAATTAGAAGCTTTAGCACCAGTTTTGAGCATTAAGCATTTATTAAAGCATACCAAGTATTAGTAAAAAGAGAATACCTGGCTCAGAAAGTTAAGAAGCCTAGAGGAGAAATAGAGCTCAGCCTGACCTGTTTCTTCCTCCAAGTCCTCTGCCACCAAGAGCACCTCCGAGAGAGTCTAACTGAGAGTAACTGAGTATGGAAGTTTTTTCTAGGTCTGGAGGAGAGCCAGTCCTTACATACTGCTTCAAGCTAATTGGCTAGCATCACCCAAATTCATTGGTTCACTGTACTTGAGGGTTGAGGTCAGAGTTCACATCCTCTGAGAACACACCCTCTTGAGGGCCAGGCAGGTGTGGTTTTAATTGAATTAACTTTAAGTGAATTGGGGCAGCTAGGTGGCGCAGTGGATAGAGCACCAGCCCTGGATTCAGGAGGACCTGAGTTCAAATCAGACACTTAACACTTACTAGCTGTGTGACCCTGGGCAAGTCACTTAACCCCAATTGCCTCACCAAAAAAAAAACAAAAAAAACAAAAAAAAAAAACGTTAAGTGAATTAATCAGCTAAATCAGTCAATCCAATCAATCTTGATCCAATCAATCCCCACCAGCAGGGGTCTTTGGGTATTCCCAAAACCCTATTATTTTCTCACAATAGAAATAAGAGGGGCAGCTAGGTGGTGCAGTGGATAGAGCACTGGCCCTGGATTCAGGCGTACCTGAATTCAAATCCGGCCTCAGACACTTAATACTTACTAGCTGTGTGACCCTGGGCAAGTCGCTTAACCCCAATTGCCTTATTAAAAAAAAATAGAAATAAGAAACTTTGGAAGAAGGAAGGGATTTGGGGGGAAATTAAATTCTTTTTTGTATCCATTGATGCTGTGATATCTCTGGGACATCCAGTGCACAATGTGCACATCAATGGGCTGTTTGGAGGCCTGGCCTACCTCATCTTCCCCACCTCTCTTCAGCCCGCCCCAGCTTCCATTAACAATATCCCCAATGGGAATACTTAATACACATTTGCATGGTGCTAAATGCAATGTAAATCTTATCAGAGAGTGTCCAGGGACTTAAACCTTCAGTACTGACCTCACAATTTCATTTTTCCATTTGAATATGGGGAAAGCTCCCCAATTCCATCTTTTTCTATTGCCAAAATATACCTCCTTTAGAGAAAAAATGCATAGCAAAATGATGAAGGGAAGGGGGGAATGTTTTGGCTTTTTGTAATATGGGAATTGGGACCATGGGAAAGTGGGGGCTTTCTATATTATTAATCCCTGAGGAACCCTTCACTAGATCCCAGGCACCATCTTCATGAAGGAAGCCTCTTTCTTCTCTCTGGCCAAAGACTGAATCTGAAGCAAAGTCTGACTAATGGGTGATATAGATCTGTGCATTATAATAAATGATATCCACAGATCTGACATGGTAATTCAAGCCAGGGGAGGATGGTTTTTTATCTAAATAGGAGGTTGATTTGAACACTGGCTATTCTCTGCAAGCTTAAGTAGCAAGTTTTCACATTTCATCTCATGTTCTCTGCTTTATCTCAGAACTCTTAAAAGCTTTCTCCTAAACTTGTGTTATTATCCCTAGGTGAGGAGTAGATATGGTTATGTTGGAGGTAAGCTCCAATATAGGAGAAGAGGAGAAGATGCTGCCTAGATTCCCACATTCTGATTATTTGATCACATTTCTTTGGGTTCATGCCATGGCTTCTCACTCTGAAGCCCACTAATCTTCAGGATAATATTCACACAGGTTGGCCAGGGCCAGCCAGGAGGTACAGTGGACAGAACACTGGCCTGGGAATCAACAGGATCTGAGTTCAAATCTCACCCCAGACTCTCACTAGCTGTGTGACCCTGGGCAAGTCACTTAACTCCAACTGCCTTAAAACATCTCTATCTCTAGTCATCCTGATGTATATCATGCCACTGGACCCAGATGGCTCTGGAGGAGAGAGTGAGGCTGGTGACCTTGCACAACCCTCCCTCACTTAAATCCAATTCACTGCAAGTCATGACATCACCCCAATGTCATAGTCTTCTTCAAAAATGAAGGACTGGAGCAGCTAGGTGGCGCAGTGGATAGAGCACCGGCCCTGGAGTCAGGAGTACCTGAGTTCAAATCTGGCCTCAGACACTTAACACACACTTACTAGCTGTGTGACCCTGGGCAACTCACTTAACCCCGATTGCCTCACTAAAAAAAAAAAAAAAGAAAGAAAAAAAGAATGAAGGACAAACAATGTCATACTACTTGGTCTGGTATTCATGGACCCCCTAACTTGCTTTACATCCTTTCATCTGCTATTCATGTACAAGACCCTCAAAGTTAATGATATTTTTTCCTTCTCAATGTATCCTGAACCCATAGGAATTTCTGCTTTTATTCACAATGTTTTGCTGACCACATTTCTGGTTTGAATCTTCAGTTGTGCAATTGATACATCCACCATCTAACTCCAGAATGATTTCTCCAGAAGATTACTTGCGACGTGATCCAAAGACTATCCATGGCTACCCCATGGTTTATGCCTTTACATACAACTGGGAAAGAATTGAGCACTTCCAATGCAGGCCAGATGATGTTTGGATCATCACTTAGCCAAAGTCTGGTGGGTATCATGTCTTTAAAAGGGATTTCTGCCCGAAATTCATGTTTCGTTATCCCCACATTGGCAACCACCTTTTCCCCTTCAATCTTCACAGAGCACTTGATTTTTGACACTCTGATGCAATTGTGAAATAATAGTAATTTTGTTGTTGTTCAGTCATTTCGAACTCTTCATGATCCCATTTGGGGTTTTCTTAGCAAAGATACTGGAGTGGTTGCCATTTCCTTCTCTAGCTCATTTTACAAAGGAGGAACTGAAGCAAATTGACTTAGCAAGGGACACATAACTAGTAAGGCCAGATTTGAACTGAGGAAGATGAGTCTTCCTGATTGTAGGCCAAGAGCTCTATCCACTGTGCCAACTAGATATCTTCAAGAATAACATTTCGGGGGCAGCTAGGGGACACAGTGGATAAAGCACCAGCCCTGGATTCAGGAGGACCTGAGTTCAAATAATCCGGCCTCAGACACTTGACACTTACTAGCTGTGTGACCCTGAGCAAGTCACTTAACCTTCATTGCCCAGCGGGGAAAAAAAAAGAATAATATTTCATCCTCACACCAACCCTGTGAGGTAGAGAGGTAGAGAGACAGAAAGACAGACAGAGATAGAGATGGATACAAAGAGGAGATAGACAGATAAATGATAGATGATAAATAGATACATACAAACATACATACATACATAATCAGAGTTGATTGAAAAATATAAGACCAAGTTGTTGGACCCCAGGTTAAGAACACCTGCTTAGCTAGCCTATGTGTGCATATCTACATATGTCTGTATCTACCTATACACATATCTCACAGTGTTAGTGTGAGCATCAAATGGATGGTGTATGTGAAAGCCCATTTAAAGTACAATGCCTTATACAAGTGGAAGTTGGGACATGTAAATCTGTCAGTGGATCTGGGCTTACAAGGAAATCACTGTGGCTTTCTCCTCACTCTCATTGCTTCTCTTTCCAATATTGTTACACTCCTCCTGTAGCCTAGAGATCTCAGGATTCTTGCTTCTTGTGCTTGATGTGTGACCATGTATCTCATCTCTCTTCCTTCCAAAACCTGTTCATGACTGTTTCTTATTTTTTCTCCTCTGCCTCTAGGACCCAGGGTTCTTTTCTTTGGAACTTCAATTATTTTTAAATTGTTTGAATTCTCTTTTCCTCATTTTATTGCCCTGAGCATTTTACATTTTTGTCAGTATTCAGTCATTTTATTTGTTGTCATTTTTGTTGACAGATAATTGGAAAAAATAGTTTAGAATAGTTTCATTTGCTTCTTCTTCATATGTTGTTGATCTTTTAAATTTTTATTTATTTATTTTAATTTTTCTCAATTATATGTAAAGATATTTTTTGAGTTCCAAAATTTTTCTCCCAGACTCTCTTCCCTCCCTGCTCCTGAAGGCAGTAAGCAATTTGATATAGGTTATATATTACAATCATGGTAAATATATTTCCACATTAACCAGCACAAAAGGAAAATAAGAAAGAAAAAAATAAACAAGACCAATAACAAAAAATCAACAACAAAAGTGAAAAGAGTGTGCTTCAGTCTGTATTCAGACTCCATAGTTCTTTTTCTGAATGTGGAGAGCATTTTCCATCATAAGTCTTTTGGCATTTCTTGGATCATTGCATTGCTGAGAAGAGCCAAGTCCATCACAGTTGATCATCACAAAATGTTGTTGATACTGTGTACAATGTTCTCTTGGTTCTGCTCACTTCACTCATTATCAATTCATGTAAGTCTTTCCAGGTTTTTCTGAAATCCATCCTCTTATCATTTCTTACAGCACAATAGTGTTTCATTACATTCATATACCACAACTTCTTTAGCCATTCCCAAATTGGTAGATATCCCCTCAATTTCCAATCATTTGCTATTTGGATTCTTTTTAACTTTTTGTTTTGAGAATTTCTTTTCTTCTTTATGGTGAAATTAGTTATTTTTTTCACTTTAAAAAAAAGCTTTTAATTTTATTTGTAAATTTATTTATTAGAGTATTCTGTTTTCTATTATCTCTTCTTTGATTTTCAGAATTTTTATTTTTGTGTCCAAATGGAATTTTTTATTGGTTGCCTTTTCTAGATCCATGTTCTATTTAGTAATGTGTAGTTTTTACCTTTTGTTGATGAAAATGGTTAGAGATATAAATGTAACCCTCATGACTACTTTGAATCTCAATTGTTTTTTAGCACTACCAGTTGTTGTTCAGTCATTTTTCAGCCAAGTCAAATTTTTCCAAGATTGCTATTGTCATTATTTTTCAGTTGTTTCAGTCATGTCCAGCTCTTCATGACACCATTTGGAATTTTCTTGGCAAAGATACTAAAATGATTTGTAATTTCCTTCTCCAGTTCATTTTACACATAAGGAAACTGAATCAAACTAGGTTAAGTGACTTGACCAGAGTCACACAGCTAGTAAGTGTCTGGGGCCAAATTTGAACTCAGGAAAATTAGTCTTCCTCTCTCCAGGTGCAACACTCTATCACTACAGAACCAACTAACTGCCCCTACCACTACCAAACATATGCTAGAGGCCAAAGAAAGAATGAAAGGCTCTTTAAGTACAATAATATTTATAGTAATACCTTTTGCTGTAGCAAACAACTAGAAACAAAGGAGGTGCCTAGTAATTAGGGAATGAAGGAGCAAATTTGAATATATGAACATAATGAAATATTATTATGCCACAAGAAATAACGAAAGAGGAGTCAGCTAGGCAGCACAGTGGATAAAGAACCAGCCCTGGATTCAGGAGGACCTGAAGTCAAATCTGGCCTCAGACACTTGACACTTACTAGCTGTGTGACCCTGGGGCAAGTAATTTAACCCTCATTGCCCCACCAAAAAATATGCCAAAAGACATTGACTCAGAAAAATCTAGGAAGACTTTTATGAACTGATTCACTGAAAAGTAAGCAGAACCAGGAGCATTATTCATGCAGTGACTATGAAAGTATAAAAGAAAACAACTTTGGCAGATTTAAGAACTCTGTTCAATTCAATGGCCATCAAAAGTCCAGAGGACTTATGGCAGAGAGGTGATAGATTAGAGGTTCAGGATGAAATATGTTTTCAGACATGGTAAAAAGATGGATTTTCTTTAACTATATTTTTTGTCACAAGAGAAGGTTAATATTGGGGGAGGAGAGTTCTAGATAGGAGTGGAGAAGAAATAATGGGGTGTCCTCCACAAAGGAAAAGATAGAAAAGAACATCATTAGAATATTTTTTAAATATATAGGAAAGAGGAGAAAGAATTTCATGAGGGAATACTGACAAGGAAGGAAGTGTTAGTACTATGATGTTTGATTTAATAGATGCAGTTTTAAATCAGACATATAATAAAGTCACATTTTAAGAAACAACCTCCTTTTATGTTTTCCTTTGTATATGAAGATCTTCATTTTGTTGAAGTTTGATAAGTTCAAAACAAAAAAAAATTACTCTTAACGGTGGAGATAAGGGGCAGGTTATACTAGAAAATCTTTTAAGACTTTTTCCAGTTCTAAATGCTATAATCCTCATCTAAGTTGTGGGACTGAACAAACTTAGAGGGAAGGAGAGGAGAGTACCTAAGACTTCCTTCATCTCCACTTAGCCCTGCATTTACCAGGTCAGAACACATCTCATTGAATAATTCAAGCATAGGTGTGAACAAAGCCTGGACATCAATCAAAAGACATTTCAATCAGGTGCACAGCAAGACTATTCATATGTATTGAGGGACATAGGCATGCCCTGAGTCTTCCCTAAAATAGCATGCCAGCTCAGAGTCTCAGATTCTCAGTGTGTTAAATGAGCATGTAACACTTGCAGCATCTACTTCAGGTGGAAGATAGATAGATAGATAGATAGATAGATAGATAGATAGATAGATAGATAGATAGATAGATAGAGAGAGAGAGAGAGAGAGAGAGAGAGATATAGAGGAAGGAAGGAAGGAAGGAAGGAAGGACGGACGGAAGGAAGGAAGGAGGGAAGGAAGGAAGGAAGGAAGGACGGAAGGAAGGAAGGAAGGAAGGAAGATGATAGATAGACAGGCCAAGATGGAGGAAGAAAGGCAGTAAACACTCAGACTTTCTGACACAATTACTCCAAAAAAACTCCAAAAAGAACCAGAAAACAACTCCTGGAGCAGCTGAACCCAGAAAAAGATGGCTGAGATGATTTTCCAGCCAAAGACAGTTTGAAAGTTTGGCTGGAGGGGGAGCCGGGCTGGAAATAGAGTCAAGCCCTGAGATCCCACCAACACAAACCCAGCCACAGGCAGGCTGCACCAGAGAAACTTAACCCCAAGCCTCCAAATCAGCTACAGTACCAGCATCTTCTAGAACTAAGCTCACTGCCTGGTGAGAGGACTGAATGGCTGGCTGGGGTTGAGTCTATGGGGGTATATAAGCAGGAGCTAAGGGGAGATTTGGATGCCCTACCCCAGCTGGGAACCAGGAAGAAACTTTGAGTGGTGGCAGCCCAGGTGGGGGAGGAGTGCAGGCTCATTGGAGCCAACAACCAATAGGACACAGAGTATTTCTGCCTGGTTAATTAACAAGTTGGCCTGGGACCAGAGAAAAGTCCAGGCAAGTGAAGAAGCTGCCCCTCATTAATTCATAACACCTGGGACCCCCTGAAGCCTGGGACAGCATAACCTAGAAGCAGTACCCGACACTAAGAAGGAGTTAAAAGTCAAGTAAAAGATGGCAAAATGAGTAAGCAGAGAAAGTTGTGAGCCATAGAAAGCTTCTTTAATGATAAGGAAGATCAAGGTGCACCCTAAGAAGAAGATAGCAACATCAGGGCCCCTACCTAAAGCTTCCAAGAAAAATTTGAATTTGTCTCAGGCCATAGAGGCACTCAAAAAGGACTTTGAAGATAAAGTTATAGAGGTAGAGGAAAAAAATGGAAAGAGAAATGAGGATGATGCAGGAAAGTCATGAGAAAAAAGTCAACAACTTGAAAAACCAAATGGAAAAGGAAAGACAAAAGCTCTCTGATATAAATAATTGCCTAAGAATTAGGATTGAACAAATGGAAGCTAGTGACTTTAAGAGAAAACAAGACATGATGACGCAAATTCAAATGAATAAAAAAAATAGAGGGCAATGTGAAATATCTTCTTGGAAAAACTGCTGACCTGGAAAATAAATCCATGAGACATAATTTGAAAATTATTGGTCTGCCTGAAAACCATGATCAAAATAAGAGTTTTGACAGCATCTTCCAAGAGATTGTCAGGGGAAATTGCCCTGATATTCTAGAAGCAGAAGGTAAAATAGAAATTGAAAGAATCCACCGATCACCTCCTGAAAGGGATCCCAAAAGGAAAACTTCCAGGAATATTATAGCCAAATTCCAGAGCTCCTAGGTCAAGGAAAAAATATTGCAAGCAGCCAGAAGGAAACAATTCAAATACTGTGGAGCCACAGTCAGGATAGCACAGGATCTAGCAGCTTCTACATTAAAGGATCAGAGGGCATGGAATATGATATTCCAGAGGGCAAAGGAATTGGGTTTACAACCAAAAATCACCTACCCAGCAAAACTGATTATAATCTTTCAGAGGAAAAAATGGGATTTCAATGAAAAAGAGGCCTTTCAGGTATTTGTGATGAAAAGACCTGAACTGAATAGAAAATTTGACTTTCAAATGCAAGACCCTAGAAAAGCATAAAAAGATAAACAGGAAAAAGAAATCACGAGAGATGTTAAAAGGTTAAACTGTTTACATTCCTACATGGGAAGATGATATGTCTAAATGATAAGAGCGTTCTGCGTATTAGTGTAGATGATAGGAATAAATTTAGACAGAGGTCACAGGTGGGAATTGATTATGAAGGGATGATACCTGTAAAGCATTTATTTTTTATTTCTCTCTCTTTTGGGGGTGGGGGGGGCGGGTGGTCAGGGTTGATGAGTGTCTTGCATCTGAGACCAGATTTGGGCTTGGGTCCTCCTGGGAACAGGATAGGTGCTTTATCCACTGTGTCACCTAGCTGCCCCATGATGACATCTTTGGGGTAAAATTGAGGGGAAGAGGAATACACTGGAGGAGAGGATAGGGGAGTGGTAAAATGGGGTTAAATCTCACATGAAAGAAGCAGGAAAGCATATGGAGTGGGGTTAGAGATGTGGGAGGAGTGGGGAAGTGAAGGAGCCTTACGCACACATCATTATTAGCTCAAAGATCTTAATCTGATAAGAGTTGGCTCTAGGAGGGAATAATATACAAACCCAATTGGGTGGAATAATCCATCTAAACCCACAGGAAAGGAGGGGAAAGGGGCAGCTAGATGGCACAGTGGTTAAACCACCGGCCCTGGATTCAGGAGTACCTGAGTTCAAATCCGGCCTCAGACACTTAACACTTACTAGCTGTGTGACCCTGGCAAGTCACTTAACCCCCATTGCCTGCAAAAAAATAAATTTAAAAAAAAAAGGAAAGAAGGGGAAGGGGATAAGGACGGAAGGGTGAAAGAAGGGAAAGCAGAGCAGGGGAGAGGGCAGTCAGAAACAAAAAACTTTTGAGGAGGAATAGAGTAAAAGAAGATAGAAAATAGAGTAAATATCATGGGAAGGGAATAGGACAGAGGGAAACAGCTGAAAATTCTTTGTTGAGTTTAAGGTACTATATAAAAGTTATCTATTACTGTTGCTATAATCAACCTCATGGGTTTATTATAAGGAAATCTCTCTTTAAAGTACTATATAATTGTAGCTTACAATAAAAAAAAAATGATGAGCAGGATACTATCAGAAAGACCTGGAGGAACCTGCATGAGCTGATGCAAAGTGAAATCTACTGTATACAAAAGAACAGTATTATTGTGAGATGTTCTGCTGTGAATGACTCAGTTATTTTCAGCAATGCAATGATCCAAGACAACTCTGAAGGTCTTATGAAAAAAATGCAATCCATCTACAGAGAGATAACTAATGATATTTGAATACAGATTGAAACATAATTCTTTTTTGTTAGTTATTTTATAGGAAACCAAAAAAAGCATGATGAACAGGATGCTATCAGAAAGATGTGGAAATACCTACATGAACTGAAGCAGAGTGAAATGTACTCTATACAAAATAACAACAATAGTGTAAGATAATCTGTCATGAAGGACTTAGTTATTTTCAGCAATGCAATGATCCAATGTAGTCCTCTGAAGGACTTATGAAAATTGCAATCCTTCTACAGAGAAAGAACTAATGGTATCTGAAAATAGATTGAAGCATAATTTTGTTTGATACCTCCTTAATCTCAAGCTTTGTTTTTGTCTGTTTTCTTTCACAACCTGGCTAATGTGGAAATGAGATGTTTTACATGACTATTCATGTATAACCTACTTGAATTACTTGAGTTTTGGGGGGGTGGGGAGGAAGGAGGGAGCAAAAGAAGTTGGGACACAAAGTTTTAAGAAAAGAAAGTAATGGTGCATTTAGAGCAATTAAAGATTTGGTAGCAACTTGGAGTTCAGAGTCCAGTTTCACATCAGCTTCTAATTGGATCTTAAAAAAGAATTATGTCCAAACCCCATTCTGAAACAAGTAATTACTTCTCAATCATTTAAATATTCACAAGGGTATCACTATATAATATGAAACAAATATTGGCAAAATGTCCTTATGTGAATAAATCATCATTTTACCTCCCTGTAAAAGGGAAAACTTTTAATTTAGGAAGAAATTTTTTCTATAGAAATAATACCTCAATACATGAATGCACCAAATGTTAATGGTTTTGTAGTATAACTCTTTAAGGATATGGCAGTTTAAAGTAGACACTGCTATATTGCCTATTGTAACGATTGGAATGATGCCACCTGCTGGAGACTTACTGTAGAAGAGTTCCGCCCATGAAGCGAAGGTCTTTGAGGGCAAGACCAGGAGTCTTTTCTTTGGCGTGAGGAAGTGACGCGGGCGAGTGGGAGGAGGAAGGAAGAGACTGGCGCTCAGTCTCGCTCTCTTTCCTTTGGACTCTGGTGGAGAGAGGAGCTAGAAATGTGCTCTCCCTTTAATAGATAGGAATCTAGGCCTTTCTCTCTCTTTACCAAATTCTTATTCTCCTTAATAAATGTTTAAAAGCCTAACTCTTGCTAAAGCTTATAATTTATTGGCGACCACTCATAAGATATTTTAGACAGACTAGCTAGAATTTTAGCCCTTAACAGATGGCTGACCACGAAGAGGAAAGCTGAACCTCACTTCTGATCTTTCAGTTGGGTAAGAAATTTCCCCTACCCTCTGCCTTTAACTGCTAAGTACTGGCATACTGGCTGTGTTTTCCCTTTAAATTTTTTCACATATTATTAGTTAGCAATAGTTATTATATTATTTTTACTGTTCCGTCAAGGAAATATTTTGTTTCTTGAGGAACAAAAGAGGGAAATGTGGTAAAAAGTTTTAACAGTCGGTTAGATAATGGAGAGACACCAGTTTTTCTTAGGACCACCCTTTTGGGGAGGAGACCAACAGCATGAGCTACGCACACCAGTCCACCTGCGACGCACGCCAGATTGCCTGCTAAGCACTCGACTTCCAGGGTGCAAGCTTAAAAGGCAAGGAGAGAACCGAAGTGGGGCCTTTTTTCCTGCTCCGCTGGTCTCCTGGCTGCGCTGCACAGACAGACGCAGACTGGAGTTTGACTCGGCCCGGCTCTTGGTTAACAACACGTGCTTGACTCGGTCTCTTGCCCCAAAGGTGGCCTTCCGCTTTTGGTGAGTTTTATACAGAATATAGACTAAGCCTAGACTTAAGACGATTTGTATTGTATTTCTACTTTCCTATCCTTCTAATCAACATCACCTTGTGACTACCATACAATAAAAGTTCTATCTAGAAAACCAGAAGCTTCTTCCATTTACTAGTCTGGGAGATAAATTAAGGGAAAGGTTAAGTAGGGTAGATTTATGATCTAATATCCAATTTTAATCTCACACTTACTTTTAATCAAGTTTTCTTGTACAAAATGATGAATATGGTAATGTTTTACATAATCGTACATATATAACTCATACCTGATTGCTTGCCACCTGAGGGTGGGGTAAGAGGAGGGAAGGAAAAAAATTAGAGAGAGAGAGAGAGAGAAAAAAAAAATAGATAGATGATAGATAAACTGTATCTCACAGGCTTGGTGTGAGGATGAAATGTTAACAGTATCTAGGTGGTACAATAGATAGGCTGCTGAACTTGGAGTCAGTTAGACCCATTTCCTGACTTCAAACCCAGTCTCAGACACTTACTATCTGAGTGACCCTGGGCAAGTCACTTACTACTGCTTGTCTCAGTTTCCTCATCTGTAAAAGGAGCTGGAGATAACACTCTAGTATCTTTACAAAGAAAACCCCAAATGGAGTCACAAAGAGTCAGACTCGACTGAAAAACAATTCAGCAACAAAAGCTATTTCACCAGGCTGTTGTGAGGAACAAATAAAAGTATATATGAAAAGGGCTTGTCAAACTTGAAAGTGCTTGCATAACTGCCAGCTACCCTCATCTGCTCCAGCAAGTCCCTCCCATTCCCTCTAATTCCAGTACCTTCCTTCTGTTAACTCTGTCCTCTTTCTCCTGTGTATCTGTTTGCTTGTTGTCTCCACCATTAGAGTGGAAGCTTCTTAAGGGCAGGGATTCTCCTTTGCCTCTCTTTGTGTCCCCTGTGCTCAGCCCAGTGCCAGTGACATAATAGGTACTTAATATAATTTTATAAGTTTATTGACTTACTGACTATGAACAATAACAACAATAAAATAATGACAATAATAATAAGAGCTAACATTTATGCAGCACTTTAAGGTTTACTAAATATTAACTCATTTGATCTTCACAACAACTCTGGGAAGTAACTGCTATTGTTAAGTCCATTTTGCAGATGAGAAAATGGAGGCAGAAAGCAGCTCACTTTTCCCAGGGTTACCTGGCTAAGCAGTGACTGAGGCAGGATTCAGAGTGAGTTCTTCCTGACTCAAATCCAGCCTTATAGCCACTGACAACTAAGCCCCTCATTACTGCTTGTACCCTTGAATACAAGTTGAATGGATGACTGCACTGTTCTTTGCCTTTATTTCAGGTACCACATGGGTAAGTGAAATCATGGACTTGATTAGAAATGATGGTGATGTTGAAAAACAGGGAAACATTCTAATTCTTGAGCGTGTGCCAATGTTGGAATTAGCAGTTCCTGGAACGAATTTCAATGGTACATGTGAAATTTTTGCTCTTTAAAGAAGTGAGTCATCATGGTTCTAATGGCATAGGGTGATATTTGAAGCTAGGAGAGACCTTGGAAGGCTTCTAGTCCATCCACCCATTTTACAGAAGAAGAAAATGATTCCAAGCAAAATAAAACAACTTGTTTGGTCAAGAGTCATCATCCAGGGCTCAAAGCTTGCTAGAGCTCAGTACAGTGTTCTCTCAATTACATTGCAATGCCCCCTTCCTCATTCCCCCACACCCTTCTTTAAAGAGCAAAAATTTCACATAAACCTTTAAGTTTCCTTTGGTCCTCACAACTACCATCAGAGGTAGGTGCTATTATTATTCCCATTTTATGGGGGAAGAAACTGAGGCAAACTGAAGTTAAGTGAAGATCCTCCAATAGACACACATTTGCTCTAATGCTAATTGGCCATGTCAAAATGGACTGCCTGAGGCAAACACACAGGCAGGTGAGGATGTCTGTAATTGGCTGAGTAGACAAGAGAATTTACCTCAAAGTCAAGAAGAAATGGGTTCAAATCCTGCCTCTGACCCATCCTGGCTGTGTGATTGTGTACAGGTCATCAAACTTCTCAACATACTAGTATCAAGGCAACTTTCTAAGACTATATACATTACAGAGAAGGTGAAGACTACATGGGTAGAAGTTATTTCCTCACCAGAACATTACCTAATACCAGTGGCTCTCCAACACTTTGGTCTCAGGACCCCTTTTCACTCTTAAAAATTATTGAGGACCCAGACACTTGACATTTACTAGCTGTGTGACCCTGGGCAAGTCACTTAACCTCCATTGCCCACCAAAAGAAAAAGTAAAGAAAAGAAAAAAAAAATTTTGAGGACCCCCAAAAGCTTGTTTTTATGTGGGTTATATGATCTCCATGAATATTTAATGTACTTGAAATTAAAACTGATAAAATTTTTAAATAACAGTAATAAACCCATCACATGTTAACTTAAAATAACTTATGAAAAAATTTCAAATTTTGAAAATAATTTTTAATTTGAAATTTTAAAAATAGAAATAATTTAGAAATCAGCTAGAAAATAATATTGCTTGACATATTTTTGTCAAAACTTAATGTCCAGCTTAATAGAAGACATTAATAGAAGAATTCTCCTATCTGCTTCTGCATTCAATCTGTTGCAATGTTATTTTGCCTGAAGGAAATCCAGCCTCACACATATGTGTGGTTGGAAAAAGGAAGAGTATTCTAATAGGTCCACACTTGAGAACCAAAATCACAGGTCCATGCTCAGTGTGGGGGCAAACAGCTCTACTCCCTTCCCTGGGGTAAGCTGAGGCCTTTGAAGAGGCTAGAATCACTTCATTTGGGGAATTATGAGTGACAGGAGGGTGTCTACAATGTTTGGCATCCACAAGGTGAGGCCCGCTAAGAGCAAAGGTTCCACCATGCAGTCTAAAGAGGGTTAAACCAGCCCTGGTAGGAGAAATAGAGCAAGTTAAAGGTTCCATACTGATCAGCCTAGCAAGTGACTGCTGAGCTTACAGCCTAGGCAAGAGAGGGAGGGGAGACCCCATCTTTGAAAAAACAAAATCACATTTCCCAATTGATGAAACACACCAATAGACCAGAAATATATTCTTTGTTCTCCATACCATCAGCTTCCATAGAAATTACTTGGAATTGCAGAAGAGATAATACATGAACCTGGAAAATGTACTTCTGGTCTTCAAAGCATCTAATAGAAGCAGAGACTAAGTGCTAGAAAGGCCTTAAAGGCCAATCAAGTCCAACCCCCTCCTTGACAGATGAGGAAACTGAGGCTCAATATATTACTTGACTTGCCCAAGTCAAATTTGAAGTGTAAGAAGTAGAAGTTGAAGCCTGACTTCAAACCCAGGCCATGTTACCTCTGATTTTATAACTTCTACACAAATTACTTCAAGGAGAGAGTATACAATATATGGACCTGCAGTGTTTTCAGGGGAGCAGCTAGGTGGTGCAATGGATAGAGGGCCCAGCTTGGACCAGGAAGACCTGAGTTCAAATCTGAGGAGTCATATTAGCAGAGACAATGTCATAAGCAAGAATATTGCTCTTAATTCTGAGCTACGGTAGTTCCTTGACCATTAAAGGGAACCTCTAAGACACAATCCCCTCCTTTTATTAAGCGGGGGAACTCTGGTGAGGTTACACAGTAATTGGAGAGATGGAGGGGAAGGGATTCCATTCCAGCCTTTCCAGCACAAGAAAAGGCAAACATAACTGCAGAGTGGGTTGGAATTCCCAAGCAGATAATACTTTTCACAAAGTTGCGGGGGGGGGGGGGGAAGTTGCAGGGAATCCATCAGTTAAGACCAGATGGTAGAAATTTCAAGAGGAAAATCTAACTTCTGCATGTATCAAATGGACTTTTCCCAGGTACAGAGGATTTAGAAAAGATGTCATCTCCTCAGTTTGTGAAGTCTCATCTGCCAGTTTCCCTCCTTCCCAAGAATTTCTGGGAGAATAAAAGCAAGGTAGCCACACCCCTGAGGAGCAGTGTAGATAAAAAGAACACCAGACTAGGGGGCAGAAGACTCAGGGCTCATCTAGAGAATAGCACCTGCCTTGGACCATATTGTGAAAGTGATTTTAAATGGTACATTCATAGATGATGCAAGTTTGTATTACCACCTACCTTCCCTCACTACCCACAATCCTAAGGGTATAGAGAGGGAAGTAAGCTAAGCATGACTTTCAGCTTAATTTTCTACCAGTTTCAAGTTAAATCCTCATTTTTGTGACTCTTACATACTGAGTGTATAATATGGGGAATGAGTAGGGGATGGCCATTATTTTCACACCAGAGAAAATTTATAAACACATCACTGTATTAATAAGATACAAACCCATTAACAGTTACAGAACCCTGAGGCTGGGGCACCTTGCAAAGAATCTCTGTTATAGGCAAGGTCTGACTCCGGCTGGTCTGGTGCTTCAGGCTGAGGATCAGAATGAAAGTAGGCCATCTAATAACAAAAAATGAGGGCTTGCTTAACCTTAGGCAGAATACACAGGAAGGATGCAAGGACAAATGGTCCCACTCATCTCTAAACAGGTGGCAGCTAGGAGGCACAGTGGAGAGAGTACTGACCCTGTAGTCAGGAAGACCTGAGCTCAAAGCCAGACTCAGACACTCAATAGCTGTGTGACCCTGGGCAAGTCACTTAACCCTTTTTGCCTCAGTTTCTTCATCTGTCAAGTGAACTGCAGAAGGAAATGACAAAGCACTCCAGTATCTTACCCAAGAAAAGCCCAAATCAGGTCACAAAGAGTTGCACATGACCAAAAATGACCAAACAACAACATCTCCAAACAGAATAGAACCTGATCAGCAGGATGTTTTGAGTGGGGTGCACAACATCCACTGAGGCTGATGGACATTTTGTGCCATAAGCAACCAGAAAACCTTTGCCTCCTACACCAATCCTGTCTCAAGAACAGTTTCCTGACCTTTAGGGGAAAAACTGGCAAAGCCTTCATAGCAGATATGGCTCATACACAATCTATCAATTCTGACTGGAAGAAAACTGCTACCTAGGCAGCCCTCTGTAATTCTGGGGAGTCTGTCTTTCCCACAGTCCCCACAGGACATAAAATGCCAACCTGGGGTATAACCAAGGGTAAAAACAGATAGCCCATGGGCCAAATCTGTCCAGCCAACTATTCTTGTACTAGCTGTGATCTCAAAGTGGTTTTTACATTTTTAAATTAAGTTGGATTGTATTCTAAATTATAAAAATCATCTTCAGCTCATGACCAGAACAAAAAGAAGCAGCTCCAACCCCTGGTTTAGACTTCCCCAGAAGGGAATAATCATACTTTGCATCTTGCTGAACATTTCAGGACCTTCCCATTGGACCTGCCTAACGAGTTCCCCAGCTTTGCTCTAGAAGTCAGACACTGAGCAGCCACCATGCAGATTATCCTCCTTTCTTCCAGGGAGCATACTGCATCCACAAATTGTCCCTCTCTAGAGGCTTTGATCGCCAAATTCTCAAACTCAGAAACTGAACCTTGAGGTTATCGAAGCTCCCCAAAACTACCAAAGCTGATGTTTCAGAAGAAAATCTGGCCAGAAGGCTGCAATCTAGGACCACACTGCATATGCACTTTAAATCCCCATAACACCCCCTCTTTACACAAAGTGTTGGGGTTCAAAGACAGTGTCCTTGAGCTTACCTCCCTGGGCTCATGCAAACTCATGTATGCCTCTGTCATGTGAAGAAAGCACATGTGGTTGGTCTGCATTTATGTTCCTGGAGAGGAGAAGAGAGAGAAATCCTTTGCTCCAATGCACTCTGGAAGAAGTCACAAGGGCAGAGTCAAAGAGGGAGCCCTAAGAGCAAGACTACTTTTTTTAGGCCACCAGGATAGGGCTGCTGATGCTTACTTGGACAAATATTAGTTCTCTGAACCCCTTCAGTTGCTTTCAAACCATGACCGACACCCTGTAACTCAAACTGATCCAAGACACACTAATCCAATTCCTTATATATTCTATTGGAAAAGCAGACCACGTACCAGCTAAGTAAATTCCAAAGAAGTTCAGTTAGACAAAGTATCTTCAAAAGGGAAAGAGAACATGTAAGAACTAGAGAGATCAGAAAATGCTCATGTAGCATGAATCTTTGAAGGAAGCTACCAGGATCTTGAAAACAAACAAAACTGAGAGAACTCATTGCAAAAGTTAGAGATTACCTGAGCAAAGGCATGGAGATGAGAGATGGAGTGCTGCTGGTATGATTGTTGGAGAAATCCAACTCCAGCAATTAAGAGTGTATAATGTTTTAAGGGACAGCCAGGGTCCAAAAAGTCAAACAGTTTAGCCTTGCAGAATTACATATTAAAAATTACAAGTGTATTATGACAATTAAAAATATGAGAGACATCATTTCTGGGTAATTTAATCATTGTATTAATAGGCCAACAATTTATAAATAAAAGGATGGTCATTTGGCCATCTCTCTCAGACCAAAGACCCCTAATGGTCATGGTGTCTCATTTTATATACCCTTCTAACTGTAGGAGGTCCATCACATAACGATCAAATCTAATTGGTTGACATGATTTGGAGGTATGTTATATCAAAAAGAAAGCTGGGCACACATGACTCTGGTCGCCCAAACCTTGGTAAGAATGGCATCACAGAAAGAATCTACACCCCCACCTAAGTTGATGGGAGCACAATGGTGCCCACCTAAAACTGCTTCGTGCAGGCCAGATCTCATCAGTAAAGTCCTTCATCTATCTAGAAAAACTGATGTCTCCACCCAAGACTCTCTGACTCAGATGAATCTCACTTTGAGGAGAACTTGCCTTTGGAGGAAGTAGGTCAATAAAGACTAAGAAAGAAGGGTAGAAAACTGGGAACCCCAAGATATCGGTTATTAATCATTATTTTTTCAAATTACACACACACATGCATGTGTGTATGTATATGTATATTTGTGTATTGTTTATATATGTATACATATGTGTACAAATACACATGCATGTATAACATACATTTGGAATACATTCTTATATAATTACATCTATAAATTATGTATATATTCTATATAATACATGTATTAATTAAAATATGATAACCATATAATTTAAATATATGTATATATACACATACTATATTTATGTGTATATATTATATGATTATATTTGTATATTCTTTATTTGTACATTATTACATTTTAAAATATATCATGTATGTGTGTATATATACATATATATATATACACATGTATACAAATACAATGCTTTAAGGTTCATGAAGCAGTTTACAAAAATTATCTCATTTTTTCCTTACACAACAACACAGGGAAGTAGGTTTGATATTTATCCTCTTTTTACAAATGAATAAATTGATGGTCTCTGAGGCAGGATATGAACTCAGGTCTCCCTGACTTCCAACACTACCCACTGAGCCACCAGCTGCCTTTGTACAGATGGGTTTGTACATACACATATACACTTACATATACCACATATGTGAAGTCCATAATCTCATTAATAGGAATCTAATCGCACTCCATGGTAGATATCAACTAACCTTGTTAGACTGTCCCCACTAGGAATAGGATAATAGCTTTAAAGCCTGGAATATTTCACAGATCATCTAGTCTCTGAGACTCATTGAGGTTAAGTGATTTTCTCAGTCTCACAGTAACTAAGTAGCATAGGTCGGATTTGAGCCCAGGTTTACTTATCAAAGTGCCCACGAGGTGGTGCCATGGTGCATAGAGCACCAGGCCTGGAGTGAGGAAGACTCATCTTCCTGAACTCAAATCTGGCCTCAGAAACTTCCTGGCTGTATGACCCCAGCTGGGCCAGTCACTTAAGCCTGTTTTCCTCAGTTTCTTGATCCATCAGATGATCTGTAGAAGGAAATGGCAAACCCCTCCAGTATCTTTGCCAAGAAAACCCTAAATGGGGTCGAGTTGAACACAACTGAAATCACTGAACTTCTGTTCAAATTTTCCACTACACCACAGTACCCGCAAATGTAATGGAACTTTTACTGAGTGATCAGAGTTGAATACAGGCTAACTGCAAATTGGTTATTTTTCCTCAAAGGACAGGTTTAGGGTATACAAATATCTTAGCCTCTACCTTAATAATTTGATAACAAGTAAAAACTGTCCATTTCAACAACCAGCCAGTTTTATTTTAATCTGAAGAGGCAGCTAGGTGGACCAGTGAATAGAGCACTTGCTCTGAAGTCAAGAGGACCTGAGTTCAAATCTCATCTTAGACACTTACTAGCTGTGTGACCCTGGGCAAGTCACTTAACCCCAATTGCCTTACACATCCAGGTCCATCTCCAGTCACCCTGATGTAGATTTTGCCATTGGATCCAAATGGCTCTTGAGGAGGGAGTGATGTGGGTGACTTCACTTAAATCCAATTCAGTGCAAGTCACAACATCAGCTCAGCCTCATGGTCCTCTTTGAGAATGAAGGACAAACATCAATAATTTTAATCTTAAGTGATAAGTCCTCATAAATAGTCCCTCCTTCAAAAAAATTCTCCTTTTTCAGGGACCCAGAAGGTTGTTACAGCACAGCTTGAAGACTCCATTTTGAATTTTTTCATGATGGGAAAAAATATATATTTTTGACCTGGCAGGGCTTTCCTATTAAAATCACAATTTAATTATTTATATGGTGAAGATATTGGGACTAAATGCCCAGAGATGGAGCCCAACTTCTAACTAAGGTCCCCAGGCTACGGACTCATAATAATAGTGACTTGCATTGATATATAGCACCTAAAGATTTGCAAAACACTTTACAAAAATATTATCTCATTTTATCCTGACAACAACCCTGGCTTGGAGATTAAGTGACTTGTCTAGAGTCACACAATAAGGAAGGATCTGAGGTCAAGTTTGAACTAAGGTGTTCCTGACTCCAAGTCCACTGCTCTAACCACTGCTCCACCTAGCTGCCTCATGTAGACTAAGCCCATCCAGGAAAAGAATGAGATTAGATTTTTCTCATTGCTCTCAGGCTCATTCTGCCCTTGCCTCTAAGTAGAAAATTGTTGATGGCTCATGTTTAGAGTCTCTGAAATATTAACAATATCCCTTCTAGAAAAATACCATCTGTACAAAACATATCAGATATAGGACTGTTATTTATTTCCTCCAGCACAAAAGAAATGCTTAAAATAAAAAAGACTCAGAAAGCCACACTGACAGATACTTAAAACATGAAAGTCTTCTCACACTCTCCTGGAAGAGAAATTCCTGGGAGAATTCTGGGACTACTGATAGGAATTTCAACTTTGCATCAGTCAATAAGCATATATTAACTTCTAGCTGGATGCCAGGCCCTCTGCTGAGTTCTGCAAATACAAATACAAGGAGAAATAAAAATGGTCCCTGTCATTATGGAGTTTCCATTCTAATGGGAGAAGACAACATAAAAAAGAGCTGAAAAAGAGGTGGGAGAAAGATGGAGGCTGGGATGGGGATATTATAAAGAAAGTACAAGAAGGGAAAGGAACCACACTTATTAAGTGCCTACTGTGTGCTTGCCTTACATCGGTTCACTGAAAAGCATTCATTTTGATCTTTACCTTTCCCACTCCCAAAGCTTGGGTAGTTTTAGCCACAAATTTAGATGGGAAACTCATTAGCTTTCTAGATCCTGTAACATCTATTTCCTCTGCTGCTGGCCTGCAGGTCATCTATGTGGCTAGGAACGCCAAGGATGTGGTAGTCTCCTATTACTATTTTGAAAAGATGAACAAGCTCGACCCTGAGCCAGGCACCTTTCCTGAGTTCCTGGAGAAATTCATGTCTGGGAATGGTAGGTTAATCATTTAAGACAAATTTACTGGGATGAGAGTCACAAAAGATACTGATGGCAAAAAGGACCTTCCTTATAGATCAGAAAGTGACCAGTAAATACAGTGTATTATCACTGTGATCCTAAGACATTTCCTCCTCTTAACGTTTATCTTCTTTGTTCTGCCCTTGATGGACTTTCTACCTCTTTCCATGCTCTTTCTTTTTCCTTTATGTTTTTCCACTAAACCTGTAACCAATATTTCTGGGCACTTCCCTTTCCCCAGAAATAGGCACTCAGTTTCACAGTCACACAATCATAGACAATTAGTTTGCATGAGTGGGGAGAGAAAGCACTTTTTTTCCTTCCTTCTCTACTTCCATACCCAGGGTTAAAGCAGATAACTGGTATACTTCATGGGATGTCTAGAGATCCCAAACAAATGTAGGCACATATCTAGCCTGAAATGTTTCTAATGCATTTCTCCTCTCCATTTTATTTTGTTTTCTGATTTAGTGCCCTATGGCTCCTGGTATGAACACGTCACAAGCTGGTGGGAGAAGAAGAAAAATTACCCTATACTCTATCTGTTCTATGAGGACATAAAAGAGGTGGAGTTGAAAGTTATATATATATATATATATGTAACTTTAAGGTTATATATATATTTATTTATATAAATATATTATATATAATATAATATATATTTATAATAGTAAATATAATATAAATATATTATATGTATTTAAGGTTTTTATATATATATATATATATATATATATATATATATAACCTCCACTATATATATATATTGGTGGGGCAATGAGGGTTAGGTGAGTTACCCAGGGTCACACAGCTAGTAAGTGTCAAGTGTCTGAAGCCAGATTGAACTCAGGTCCTCCTGAATCCAGGGCCAGTGCTTTATCCACTAGGCACCACCTAGATGCCCAGACAGTGATATATTTCAGCTCATCCTTTTCATACAAGTGACACGTGAGATTGATTCTATCTAAAGTGAAATAGACAAATTGCTGACCAAGGGCTTCCATGCAAGAGGCCCATCCTAACCTTGTGCCTTGATACAAACACCTATTGAATGAATGATTTTTCCACCTTAGTTTTGAAGATTAGGTATGCATAACCATGGCTCTTAGAAGGTTCAGCTACAATGGGTTAGGTACCAATGAGGATATGATAATCCTACAGAAGCATTTCTGCTTCAAATTCTTCAGATGGACTTCTTTTTAGTCCAAGGATTTGGGTTCCTATCCCAACTCTGATGTTTATTACTGGGGTGACTTTGGGTATGTTAATGTCTATCTCAAATTTCTAGTAAACTAAATCAACTCTATAGTGTCTCATTGGGATTATATAGCTCATGATTTAATTTATGGAATCATAGATCATGATTTAATTTATGGAATCATAGATTAAGAGCTGGAAGGGACCTTAGTGTACCTCAGTTCAAAATCTTCCTTATTAAATGAGCAGACTGAAGCTTAGGGAGACTGAGTTACCAAAGGTCACCTAACTAGCAAAAGACCAAAGCTTCCCAAGGCATCTGGGTAATCTCCAGCCATCTTGACCTATGTCTTGCCACTGGACCCCAATGACTCTGGAGAAGAGAGTGGAGCTGATGACTCTGCACAGCCCTGCCCTCACTAAAATTCCAATTAATTGGCAATGTCAAGACATCACCCTCCTGATGTCATTGTCCTCTTCAGGAAGGAAGGACCAACAAAAAACAATAAACAGGAAGTGTCAGAATTGAGATTTAAGCCCAGGTCTTCCTGACTCCAGGTCCAGCTCTTTATCCACTGAATCACTATGAGAGCATCAAGCTTTCTGCCTCTTATGGCTGCCTCACTAAAATAGTAAATGTAGAGGAAAATAAGGAGGCTTTTTTTTTAATTTTTGAGTTTATTTCTTTGTTTGTTTTTTGGCAAGGCAATGAGGGTTAAGTGATTTGCCAGGGTAACACAGCTAGTAAGTGTCAAGGGTCTGAGGCTGGATTTAAACTCAGGTCCTCCTGAATGCAGGGCCAGTGCTTTATCCACTGTGCCATGTAGCTGCCCAAGGAAGCTTTTTTTTATGGAAGGCAGAATATTGAAATGAGAATGCAATATACAGACATTCCATCTCCAAAATAAGTTTCTCATCATAAACCAAGTGATAATGTTAAGGTATTTTCTCTGACTCTGAAAAAATCAATGAACATTTATTAAATTTTAAATTAAATTTCTTTATCAAGAAGATCATGAAGTTTATTAAGGATTGTTGGATCTTACTATTGGAATCCACATGACTTAGAATCAAATGCCACTGAAAAATATTATATTACTAATCAAATAAAAGCACATTTGGAAGAGGGAGTTACAGATTTTAAAACCACAGAACTTTTCTTTAACTGGTTTAAATTTAATTCATCCTATTACTGAGGACCTTCATTTTTCTTACCTCAGAAGGTGTCTTTTTCCATCCATAGGACTCAAAGAGAGAAATTTGGAAAGTGATGCGATTCCTAGAGAAGCAATTGGATGAAGAGACCTTGGACAGAATTGTTCAACGCACCTCCTTTGAAACAATGAAAAACAATATCTTGGTGAATTACAAGCCATATCAAAGTTCCTTTTTTGATCAGGATACCTATCCTTTCATGCGCAAGGGTGAATATCCCCATTTTTAGCTTTTTTGGTTCAGCCCTATGATTTCATCACTGTGGGGAAACCCCAAGTATGGAAAGACCTTCTACCAATACCATTCAGGTGTTTCACTGACCCATCATTGATAGCCTAAAAGTGTTGTCTGGAACATTAAGACATTAAATGCCTTGTCCATGGTCAAATGTCTGTTCCTGACCCCAAAGTGACCTCCTACCCTCCACAGAAGCTACCTTTCCATATAGCACCATAAGTTTGAAAGTGCAAATCTAAACAGTTGGATTGGGAAGAAAAATTAAAGGTCTCTAATCCTCTCATTCTGTACATATAGAAACTAAGGCCCAAGGGCATTAAATCCAAGATCACATATCTTATAAGCAGTAAAACAGGGAATTATTATTATTACTACTATTAGTTTGTTGCTATACAGTGCTTTAAAACTGGCAAAGCATTTTATAATCCTGGAGCCAGGTACTATTATTATCCCCATTTCACAGTTAAGGAAACAGAGGTACAAAGAGCCTAAGTAATTTGACCAGCATCAAGAAACTAGTTGTCTGAGGAAAGACTTGAGCTCAGATCTCAGCCTAATTCCAGGTGCAGTGCTCTATCCACTACAGCACCTAGCTGCTCAACCTTTTTTGCACTTCATTTCCTCTCATTTCGCCCTGTGGAGTGGCATGGCTTTCTTTCCTAGTGTTAATGATTGCAAGAAGTAATTGTTAACATGTATTAAAATGTTATTGGTCCTCCAACTATCATTGGCCCCTCCTCCTCCTTAATGCCCTCCCTCAAAGTAGGTCGGTCTTTAGAGATTGTGGTGACTGAAAAAACCACTTCACTGTGGCCCAAAATGAGAAATTTGATGCAGATTATGAGAAAAAGATGAGTGGAACAACTCTGAAGTTCCGAAGTGAAATATGAAGAAATTGGGGGTTTTCTGCATAAACAGATTTCTTGCGATTTCATTTCCACAAATCTCTCCTAATGAAAACAGTTTTTTTTTCTTAACCTGTAAAATAAAAGCAACTACCTAGATAGTTCCAATAAAAGTAATCACATAGAAGAACAGATGCCAAAAATTGAGGCAATTTCTAAGAAAACCAGCTCCTGTTCAAATCCTAACCAAAAGTTTCTTCTTTTTTTTTTCAATAACACAAATCTATTTCCCTCTTTCTCATCTTAGTTTCCACACTTCATATGAGGGGGAAACCCTTAACATAAATATACATAACCAAGCAAAATAAATTTACTACTTGAACCATGTCCAAAAATATATCTCACTCTGCACCTGAAGTCCATTGCGTCTCTCTCAGTAGGTAGGTAGGACATTTCATCATCTGGAATGATAGTTGGCCATTGTGTTGATCACAGTTTTTAATTGACCCATGTGTTTCTACCACCATTCTCAACCCATATAAATTCTTCTTGTCAAAGTTGGATCCAAGCCAAAACCACCACTTTTTTAACAACTATATGAAGTGGCTTCCTCTGACCCCCTTTGAATTGGTTTTATATTGCATAGGTACTCCATTTGGGATTAGGGACAGTGTGTATCCATGGATCTGATTCTGTATTAGGAAGGGGTTACCAAGGAAAAGCAAATGACTCCAGACTGTAGCCCAACAAACTGCTCTCTCACCCCTGACCTTCTTTTGCTCCCATTAAAGAAAACAGCAACTAAAGACACATAACAACTCCTAATCCAATCCTCTCATACTGTCACAATCATTGTGGCCTCCAACGGAAATCTCATTTTTGTACATTTGGTCTAATTCAGATGCTTTCTCTCTATTCTCTTAGTGCCATTCCAAAGGACTCTGATGTTAGAGTCCAGGTATGATAACTTTATTTTCTTCAATGGTGAAGAAGTTTTCTTATAAAATCTTTGCAGATGCTTATATTTTTTTCTGTTATTGCCCTTTGATTTCAATCCTAAATGGCCTCAGGAGAAACTTTGCTTAGCTGCGACCCTTGCCAAACTTTTTTACCTGGGTTTCATACTCCACTGCTTCCATTTGATGGACATGTTACTCCAAGTTCATAGCCTTCCACCATCTTCCCTATTCAGATCTTACAAACTAGTTTATGTTCTAAAGTGTGTTACATTGGCTGCTTGGGAAATAGTCAACTGCTTGATGATGAATGTGTTTTAGATCATTTTTGTCTCTTTGTTTCAGACATCATTACATTGATTAAACTTCCGTTTGAAATTATTACAATTTATAACTTGTGAATTCTTCAGCTCTGTTGTACTGTGCTTTTAATGAACAAGTCAGTTGTAATAAAATTGTAGTGACATGTCAATAAATATTTCAAATCTAACATCATACCTCCTTCCCTTATGCACTCAGGATTCAGATTTATTCTGCAGGCATATGAAGGATTTGCCAAAGAGCATCCTAATTGTTCTTCCATCCTCCTTTATCTCATGGCTTTGCCAAGAAACTGGCATGGAGAAGGGAATGTATTAGTAATAAGATGTGAAAAACCATTATCAAATACAGAGCACTCTTTCTCTTGGGTCTCAGGCAGGCAAGATGCACATGTGTTGCTGCCTTTGTTTTTTCCTGTTATTGTCTTCAATCAAGCTCCCACCATCCCTCAAGGCCACACAGCCCAGCTTCCAGAGGAACAAGGCAAGAAGTTGCTCATCAAAGTAAATTCATGGATGCTTTAAGTCAACAGACCTGCTCCCTCCCCATAAGGTTGGTATAATCAGGTTGCCATGGCTCCCCATGGCTTCTGTTGATAGATCTAGCGCCTAAGAAAATCAGTTTTTGCTTGATGAATTTTAGAGACCATAGAAGTAGAGAAGGTACCAAGTCAAGGGCCCTCCAGATCCCTGATGAAAGACCCATGAGGTCTGTCTTTAAAGCTCTGAATTCTTTCTCAGGGTCCAAAATGGCAGCCAACCTAATCCCTAATCTTTGTACCTAAAAAGTTTAAATACCAAATCAGGGTAACAGATTTAAGGAGTTCTTTATCATGTAAATCTAACTGGCAGTCTGGGTAAGGACCTCAAACCCATTTTTCTTTCCCTTGGTGAAAACATTATACTAATCCCAAGGAAAAGATGAGGAAAATGGGGGAAGGGGAAATGACTAAGAGAGAAGGGGAATTCCAAAGGGGAATTAATGCTTTGGGGGAGGGGGAACAGGAACCAGATCCTCCCCCCAGTTCCGGGGCTTTCCCTCATCCAGAACAAAATGAGCCCAAAATTCATGGTCTAGGATGCTAAACGCTAAGGGGTGCCCAGCCCTCACCCCAACCCCCACCTCCCATAAAGACTGCTTGCACTAAGAATAAAGCAGAACAATCGAATTTAAGACATTTGATATGTTTTGAAACATATGCCATTGTGGTAGGAGCCACATTACTGTATGCAGGCTAAGCTACATTTTCCCTAAAAAGCAAGAAATCATCCTAAGAATTTATTGGTCGGAGGGGGGGGGGGGGCTGGCTAGGTGGCACAGTGGATAAAGCACTGGCCCTGGATTCAGGAGTACCTGGGTTCAAATCCGGCCTCAGACACTTGACACGTACTAGCTGTGTGACCCTGGGCAAGTCACTTAACCCCCATTGCCCCTCAAAAAAAAAGAGAATTTATTGGTCAGGGCAGCTAGGTGGCGCAGTGGATAGAGCACCGGCTCTGGATTCAGGAGGACCTGAGTTCAAATCTGACCTCAGACACTTAACACTTACTAGCTGTGTGACCCTGGGCAAGTCATCTAACCCCAATTGCCTCACAAAAAAAACAAACTAGAATTTATTGGTCCAAGGGGTCAAGTCTGAAACTGTTAATGTGAATTGCTGGTAGCCTAAAAATAAGAGGACAGGATATAAAAAGGTGTAAGCTTGACCCACTGCTGATCCAGACCATTAGGACAGGAGTTTGAAAGAAAGGATCCTGCCAGGGAGGTCACTGGGCCTGAGGAACAAAGATCTTCAAGCCAGGGCAGACTTGCTCAGTCATTTCAGTCATGTCCACTCTCCATGAGCCCATTTGGGGTTTTCTTGGCAAAGATACTGCAGTTGTTCACTATTTCCTTCTCCAGATCATTTTATAGATCAGGAAACTGAGGCAAGCAGGGTTAAGTGACTTGCCCAGAGTCACACAGCTGGTAAGTATCTGAAGCCAGATTTGAGTCCTCCTTACTCCAGACCCAGCAATCTATCCACTGTGCCACCTAGCTGCCCTAATGGCAGTATTATAGTGCCTGAAAGAAAAAACTCAGAGACACACTGTTAGTCAATAGATTAACTTATAAGCAAAGAAAATTTTGTTGATGTTCAGTCCATTCAATCATATC
Organism: Dromiciops gliroides; assembly: GCF_019393635.1. Lineage (NCBI taxonomy): Eukaryota > Metazoa > Chordata > Mammalia > Microbiotheria > Microbiotheriidae > Dromiciops > Dromiciops gliroides. Next base: position 264,443,530 of record NC_057866.1, read on the forward strand.
TGACTCTGTGACCCCTTTTCTGGCAAAGATACCAGAGTGGTTTGCTATTTCCTTCTCCAGCTCATTTTACAGATGAGGAACCGAGGCAAACTAACTTGTCCAGGCTCACACAGCTAGTAAGTGTCTCAGGCTGGATTTGAACTCATGAAGATGAGTTTTCTTATTCCAAGCCCAGGGCACTATCCACTGTGCCACCTAGCTGTCCAGAAAAGGAGATACACAAAGACAAATGTTATGGTTCCTTTGGATTTTACTGGAGGGTTTCTTCTCAACAGAAAAACAAGGTTAAAAAATTGCTTACTCTGGCTGGCTATGCTAACAAGACATCAAAATACACAGGAATGCAGAAAAACAAATCTACAGTTAAGAAACATCTGTAATTCAATATAAGTGATATATGTACAGTCATGCAAAAGATATTGAATTGCTTGGTTTCTTAGGGAGAGGGAGGGAGGGAGGGAGGAAAAGAATTTGGAACACAAAGTTTTAAAAACTCAATGTGAAAAATTTGTTTTTACATGTTACTTGGGGAAAATTCTAAATAAGAAATTTATTAGTAATTTTTTTGAAAAAAGAAACATTTGTTTAAAAAGCACTAAATGATATGTGACTTAGATAATTAATTGCAGCAAATGAAACATCTGCACCAACAGAAACACCAAGGATATATTGTGTAAAACAATTAACTGCCATGAAGAAATAGCTGTTAGAGCAGGACAAAAGGTACAAGACGTTTCTTTAGTTACAAATGTTAAGAAACACCTTGTGCTTACTCCACAAACCACAGCTGTCCTACCATTACTTGGAACCCAAGATGGAGTGCATTTCAGCACAAAGAGAGAAGTTTTTTAGGGACCATCAATCCCCACCTTTTCCATAAAGTAGCATTTAGAGAAAAATGCAGTGTACACCAGGACTTGGGAGATCTGGGCACTAACCCTGGCCCGACATGAACTCACTGTGGAATCTCAACCTAGTCATGTCCCCTCTTTTTGGTTTCCATTTCTTCATCTACATATAAAGGTGTTGAATCATTTTAGAGGTGTCGGTGTTTTTTTCATTGTGAGTTACATGATCAGAAATTCTTAATGTGAAAGAGCCACATGAATTTAATTTTATAATTAGTTTTAGTTGGTTTCATTAATAAATGCTAATTGATCAAAGCCAAATGGAGTAGCAGCTGATGACAGCAAGATACACAAACTAGATACAGGTAGGTGGTTAGAACCTACTGGCCTACTAGGTTCAAGTGTACTAGTGTGAGGGCAGGAGCAAAAATAACCAATGAGTGCCCTGAGGCAACCTTTGTGCAAGGTCTACAAGATTTAGTGTAAGGCAGCAGGTAACATCTTTTCCTAAATGGGCTCTTTCCCAAACGTGCGCTTTCCAGAACCACATCCCTATGCCTCGATTGCTCAAACCTGTTCTTTGTTCCTCTTTGCTACGTGGTTGGTGGCCTCACTGCCAAACCCACATATTTTCTGCTGTAACTGGAGTCCCACGTAAGCATTCACTTGGGTATAAGCCCCCTAAACATCCAGTCCCCTGTGGGACACTGGAGGCACAAGGAGCCAGATAACCCCCAAACGTGTAAGCCTGATAAATACACTGACTGCTCTGATCCCAGCAGCATTGGTATCAATTTTTCTGTACCTCCTCCAGCTCTTTGCCTTCCACCCTTTTTGACACTGGAAAGGCATGTACCATCTTTTTTTTTTTAATTGGGGGGCAATGAGGGTTAAGTGACTTGCCCAGGGTCACACAGCTAGTAAGTATCAAGTGTCTGAGGTCGAATCTGAACTCAGGTTCTCCTGAATCCAGGGCTGGTGCTTTATCCACTGCACCACCTAGCTGCCCCCATATATACATATATATATATATATACCCTTTTCACTTCTGGCTCAGAAAGTCAATATAACACTACTTAGAGTGAACACCTTCCTATAAAGACCCAGAGAGTATCAGATGAGGGACACCACAATAGTGACCACCAAAGGATGATGTCATTACTATTGCTCATTCTCATCAACCATTTGATTGTTCCATCAAAAAGCACTTATCAGGGCAGCTAGATGACACAGTGGATAGAGTACCGGCCCTGAAGTCAGGAGGACCTGAGTTCAAATTCGGCCTCAGACACTTAACACTTACTGGCTGTATGACCCTAGGCAAGTCACTTAACTCCAATTGCCTCACAAAACAAACAAACAAAAAGTACTTATCAAGCATCTGTGATATACCAGGCACTGCATGAGGCATGGAGGATACAAGGCCAAAATTCAAATAGCCCCAGCCCCCAAGGAGAATCATAGATGGAGAGGTGGGGGAGGAGCTCATCTAATCCAACCCCCCCCATTTCAGAATTGAAAACAGCTTCTCTAATTCTAGTGTATTAGTTTCACCATTTTCACTCTGCTAAATAGATAACATGTGCATGTGCACACACACACACACACACACACACACATATATATATATATATATATATATACATGCAGAATAAATACAGAGGCGGGGGAGGAATAGCATCCAAGGAGACCAGGGAAAAGTCTCATGGAGGAGAAGGTTGAAGGAAGGCAGCAATTCTAAAAGGTTGGGAGAAGGCAGAAGTGTACTCCCTCTTCATCCTTGGTCATGGGGCACAGACAGAGACTGAATGTCTTGTTTGCAAGATAGCAAGTGGCCCATTTTGACCATAACACAGAATACCAGGTGAACAATGTGGGGAAAGGCTGGAAAAGGCCATTTCACAGCAACACACATAGACAATCCATGGAATCGTAATAACAGTAACAATACAATAGCTAGTTAGCTAGCATTTAGGTAAAGCTTTATGGTCAGTGAATTACTTTGAAAGTATTTCCATTTATCCAGCCCTGGAAGGTAAGTACTATTATGAGTCACATTTTATGGATGAGGAAACTGAGGGAGAGGTCAAGTAACGCATCCAGGGTCACGCAGCTAGGCAGTGTCAGGAGGCTAGATTTGAATGCATCTTTCTGACTACCAGCTCTAACCACTTCGAGGGCATCACTTGACAGGCCATTTTAATGATAACAGGTCTGAATTTCATGCGGGATATATTACATGAACAATGTATCCATGTGTAGGAGACACATATGTCTCAACATATCCATGTAACACAAAGTAACTGCAAACAAAAATCAATGAGAACGTTTCCAGGCTATGTAAAACACCCAGAGTGGCCCCTAGGAGGTGCCAGAGTGCACAGAGTGATGGGCCTGGAGTCAGGAAGACCTGAGTTCAAATGCAGCCTCAGACACTTATGAGCTATTGACCTTTGGCAAGTCACTTCTGTCTGCCTCAGTTTCTTCATCTGTGAAATGGTGCTAATAAGAGTAGCTACCCCCCCCCACTGTTCTATGAGAAAGTATTTATAAAGGGCTTGGAACAGTGCTTGGCACATAGTAGGTGCTACAAAAATGTTTATTCCTTTCCCCCCTTCCCCTTACTTTGTATCCAGTGCTTAGCACAGTGCCTGGTGCATAGTAGATGCTATATAATCATTTAGTCCTATTCTCCTTTCCTTCTGAAAAGAGCCAGATTATGGGCACATAGCTTAAAAAACAAACAAAGCCCAATTAAACTATACTTTACTATACTATACTATACTTTACTATACTAGTAGTAGGCCTCCACCAGTCACGGACAACCATGGATCAGTGCCTTGAAGAGCCACAGGCCACAGTGTGACTGTGCAGTCCAATAACCGGTAACTGCCGCATCCTGTGTTGTATCTACCCCATGAGGAGTAGCTGGAGTGTCCTCTTCAGGGCGCTGGCCTGGGCGGATCAATATGGAAAACAAGCTGTTGCCCATGCAGCAGGTTTTCCCTCTCTGCGACATTGGTGGATCCAAAGGAGAGGCAGAGCCAATACAGTCTGGCACCAGGAGTTGCCAGAGGGATGTGATGTCCAACATCCAACTGCCTAAGGGACTCCGACTCCTGATTTTTCCTCGGGGTTAACTCCTGAAGCCTTCCCATATATGGGTATAGCCACAGGCAGCAGAGGTTTAAAATCAGAGTTTCCTTCCCCTAGGCGGGTTGCCTGCCAAGGCTAACGAGCCCCACCTGCCTGAAGTGACTGGTTTTAAGGCACCAGTGACTCACCTTCGCCCCTTCTCCTGTTAGTGGAAACAGTTCCACCACAAGAAGGCCAGGAATTGGGCTTCAATTGTCAGAGGCTATTTGAGACCCACGCTATTGGAGCATTTTATAGAGAGTGGGAGCTTATCCCCATTCCCACCCCAGCACGACAAACCTTTGGAACCAACTTTACTATACTACACTACACTATACTATACTTCACTATGCTATACTATACTATGCTATGCTATACTTTACTATACTATGCTATACTTTACTATACTATGCTATACTTTACTATACTATACTATGCTATGCTATATACTTTACTATACTATACTATACTTTACTATACTGTGCTATACTACACTATACTTTCATAAGACTAGTACAAAGCAATTATAAAGAGAGAAACAATCATGAAACAGGAAAGCATGGACTAGGAGGACAACTAATATCTGCATTTTATTGAGCATGTATAATTACATGCATGGGTAGAGTGTTACCATCATGGTCTGGCTTGATGTGTAACTGTTTCCCCAGCTTCCCTTGGAATATCATCATTTGGGCTGACCCCTTGGTCATTAGTCAGGCAGTCCTTTCTATTCTATGACTTGCTCACCTATACATCCCTTTCCAAATGTTAGCTGACAGGTGGGCTGATAGTAATCCTCACCAAAACTCTAGCCTTCCCTTTCTAAATCTGAACTTATAAAAGACCAAGGCTGGCTAGAAGTATTAACTAAATTCCAGGAGCCTAGTCAGGAATGCTTGTCCCTGTGAACTACAAATCCCAAGATTGCAGTCAGTCTTCAAACCCTTTATAAATAAGCATGGGGGCTACCTAGGTGGTCCAGTGGATAGAGCACTGGCCCTGAAGTTGGGAGGACACTAGTTCAAATCTCACCTCAGACAGCTATGTGACCTTGAACAAGTCAATTAGCCCCCATTGCCAAAAAACAAAAATCCAGGGCCATATCCAGTCATCCTGAGAGAGAGAGAGAGAGAGAGAGAATCTTGCCACTGGAGACCCAGATTGCTTAGTAGGAGGCTGGTGATTTCGCACAGCTCTCCCTCACTTATTTCCAATTCACTGTAAGTTATGACATCGGGGGGTGATATCATGGTCCTCTTCGAGAATGGTCAGACAACAACAACAACAACAACAAATAAGGATGGAGAAAGACATGGGCATGGTTGTAGACAGCAGGAAAAGAGCCAGCAAATGGAAAGAGATGGAAGTTGAGAGAGAGGAGGGCTGATCATGGGAGTGATCTGCGAAAAGAGATCCCAGATCAAGGGTACAAGGGGCTAGCCCTCAGACCTTCGGGAGATCAGTATCTTCATCAGACACAGTAAGAAAGAAGAGGACAAAAGATGGTGTCAAAGGGTTTTGAGATGAAGACAAAGAGAGAAGAGGGAACTCATGGCCAATGGGCCCTATCTGGTCAGTGAGGTGGCCCACAGGATAGAGAGGTGGGCCTGGAGTTAGAAAGTTGTTGTTCTTGTTCAGTCATTTCAGTTATGTCCAACTCTTCATAACCCCATTTGGGGTTTTCTCGGTAAAGATACTGGAGTGGTTGGCCATTTCTTTCTCTAGCTCATTTGACAGATGAGGAAACTAAGGCAAACACAGTGAAGTGACTTGCCCAGGGTCACACAGCTAGTAAATGCCTGTGGCCATATTTGAATTCAGGAAGATGAGTCTTCTTGATTCTAAGCCCAGGGTTCTAGCCATTGTGCCCAGACCATTACTAGATATGTGACTCTGTGAAGTCACTTAAGCTTTGTCATCCTCACTTTATTCATCTGTAAAAGGAGGATAATAATAACATAGGAGTGGTTGTGAAGATCAAACAAGATATGTGTAAAGTGCTTTGCAAACCTTAAAGTCCAATATAAATGACAAAGTATGGGAAGAGGTCCTCATCTAAAGGGAGCAGAGAAGGGGGTGGCAAAAGAAGTTTAAGCATCATAAATGTAGAGTTAGGAGGAACATTGAGAGTCCCATCTGGTCTAATCTGTTCATTGGACAGACAAGTAAATTAAGTCAAATTAAGACGGGGAGATTAAGTCACTTTCCCAAGGTGGCAGAGTATCAAGAGAAGAGATTTGAACTCAGGTCCTCTAAGAGGAGAATTGGTACTATTTCCACTATAATCCAATGCCTCTTAGAGAAAAGAAGGGTTAGAAGAGCCCCTGCAAGGAGTGTCCTTGAGAATCAGATATCGGAGCAGCTAAGTGGCACAGAGGATATGATGGAGGAGGCCAGAAGGGTTAATAGAGAAACTAAGGTTTGAGTTCTTACCAACAGTACAGTAACCAGAAGGGTTCGAGTCTTTTTCAACCAACACTATCAACAGAAACTTAAAGAGTAGCCAGGCATTAATTAACCTGGATAACAGGATAACAGGAAACAGAAACTGTACCTAGAAACCAGATCTTGAAGTAAAGAAATATCCTAAACAGAGAGAGACCCTTAAGGTCTGACAAGTTCAAACATGTTTTAGGAACATGCACAGAAAGACCAAATGTGTCCTTAAATTCACCTTATTGTTTGGGACAAACTGCCTCAGTTTATCCAAATAACTCGAGGAGACCACCAAGTCAAGCAGAGACAGATTTATTACATCCTCATGAGGACGGGCAAAACCCAATTACACATTGAAGTCTTGCAAAGATATGCCCAATCCCCTAGGTTTTTATAGTAATCTTGAAAAGGACTGTCCCCACGTACATCTAGGGTGGATGAGCTCACAATCTAACATCCAATCCTGTCTCACCCAAGATACCTACCCAGCTCGTGATCCATGTATGGAGACATGTCCAAGAATAAAGGGGAGAAGGGGAAGGGGTACAAGTCTGAGGAATGTCAAAGAAAGAGGGAGGCAGAAATCACTCCCTTATCTGACTGCAATTTATCATGACAGGGACTGGGGTTTGACATGTGAGAGAAGTAGGCCGACTACTTGGAGACACAATTTTTATTACAGGCCATAAACTAAGGTGTAGCTGGCATGTGGGAACTAAGCAGAAGTAAAGTAAATAGTGCTAATTGGGAGAACTGTGACAAGTAATAAAACTTACTGGGGGACTGGATATCTCCCAGACCCCATCCCCAAAGTTTACAGAACTGTCCCAAGTCCATTATCTCAACAATAGAACTTAAAGGAGACAGTGAGAATTTGACAAGCAATTAACTTTTAGGCAAAGCGAGAGGCTAGCTATTCTGGGGGTGGGAGGGTTAGGTAGCTTTCAGACTCCATCGTCAGAGTTTAATCTGACTCAAATCCATAATTGTCCCACACATTATGACATTCAAACCCCCAAAACACACCCCTAGTGAAAAAGGTACCCACCTTGGGAAAGATCTTAGGACCCTGAAAATTCCAAAATAGGATGTGAACAAGGAGATTAAGATAATGAGGAAGTAACCTACATTTTTCACTATAAAAATAACTATTTCCAACTCCCAAACCAAGACACCTTTTCCTTTCAGTGTTCTCCCTGTGGTCATCACAGTCTTTTTTTTCTTTTTCTTTCTTTTTTTTTTTAGTGAGGCAATTGGGGTTAAGTGATTTGCCCAGGGTCACACAGCTAGTAAGTGTTAAGTGTCTGAGGCCGGATTTGAACTCAGGTACTCCTGACTCCAGGGCCAGTGCTCTTTCCACTGCGCCACCTAGCTGCCCCCAAAGATTCATAGATGTTTTTTTCCTTGTGTGTGTGTGTGTGTGTGTGTGTGTGTGTGTGTGTGTGTGTGTGTGGCAATTGGGGTTAAGTGACTTGCCCAGGGTCACACAGCTAGTAAGTGTCAAGTGTCTGAGTCCAGATTTGAACTCAGGTCCTCCTGACTCCAGGGCCGGTGCTCTATCCACTGTGCCACCTAGCTGACCCCCATCACAGTCTTTTAATAAAACTGGAAACTGAGTCACTGAGTCTTGTAATTTTTTGGGATTCCTCATGATCAATTTGGTCAATTAAATCCATTCCCACATCAGATAGAGCACCTGTCCTGAAATCAAGAGGATTTGAGTTCAAATCTGGCCTTAGACACTTACTAGCTCTGTGACCTGGGCAAGTCACATAACCCCAATTGCCTCCAAAAATAAAAAGAACCAGTTATGAAGAAGCAAGTCTTTTCCCCTTGCATATACAACGGCAGTTCTGCCAGTAATCCCTGCAATTTTCTGCCAATGCAGTCTGAGCCCCCATGACTCAAATCTGAGCATTCTTTTCCTTTGCTCACCACTGGCCACCTCCCAGCTGCATTTCCTTCTCACCCATTCTTCACTCTGACAGATGTTGAAATAGCAGGGCCTGCCTCACTCATTGTCTAACACAGCTGCTTAGGACCAGACTCTTGAGTGGTTTTTTTAACACCAAAGATCCCTGAAGCTTATTCTTTTCTAGTTAACATAATGAAGCTGCTCAACTGGACACCTTCCCCTGTGGAATTCATCCTCTGACTGCTGACTCCCACCCATAACTGCTGCTCCCTATGGATGACCGCCTGACAAAGGAGACAAGGAAAGGTTTGTCAGCTTTTCTATTTTCTTGGTGTTTCCTGCTTCATGTCCAGAGCTGGTTACATGGATTTTCTTTTCACAAATGTGTCTGTACTTCCTGTGACTTCTCAAGGGATCTCAAATTAGCCCTTGCAGAACTCAGAACTATAATATTGAGAGAGATCTCTGGCTCTCCCTGAGACTCTTATTTTGATGGGCACCATCCAGCTCCAGGAATTTCAAATTATAAACTGAGAGCTGAAAGGCCCTTAGACTTCATTGGCTCCAGCTTCCTCGTTTTGCAATTAGCATCAAGGAACAGCTCTTCCTCCCTTCCTAGTGCTTCCCACTAAGGGGCCTGTCTACTCTGGACCGATGTTACAAGCCAAATGAGCTTCAATTCTGGGAGAGTCTGCCCTCTAAGAAGGGGTCAGTTTAAGGCTTTCTTTATTCTTAAATTCTTCAGCTTGCTAAAGCTCCACCCATGTGCCCCTGGGAAAAATTAGTCAAAGCTCATGTTACAGTTTATATCTCTAAAAGGGGAAGTAAAAAGATATTCACTTTACAATAATAATTGGTTATGAGGCATGCAATTATTTCCTAATTACAAAAAGTATAAATATGCTAAAAGACACAAAAAAGACAGCACACATTAATAATGCTTCAGTAGCTTAAAAGTATAGTTATCCTTTCCATATCTCAGGAGTTAGGGGTGCCCCCCTCCACAATCTGGAAAAACTGGTTAAAATGTTTGGCCCTCCCTTCATACCAGAGAAGAAGTCTGAATTTTTTATTTTTCTTTTATGAGATATTTACAGTACCTTACTGTAAAATTTGGGTTAAGTATTTGGTCATAAGCTCTGTGTTATCTGCTGGCCTTCACATGTCATCTGTGACTTTTGCACAACTCCCAAAAAAATTCCCTTTTAATTTCTTGTGCTGACCCATGATATATCAGAACCACAGTGGGGAGAGTCACAATGTGGAAGAGGTAACTGTACTATTAATCCTCTACTGGGAGTTTAAGTTATAAATATGGGAACATGAAGTAGTTTGCTGGACCACTAAACAGACATAGCTACATTTCACCTTGTTTCTGCACTGTCCAAACAATTCCCAAAAACATCTTCCTGTCAATGGTCATCTTCTCTAATGAAGAAGCTCCCTTGGTCCAATCAGCTTCACCTAATGGAGCCAGCACTTCTCACAAGGTCACCTCTAGATCTAGGCACACCTTGAAAACAACATTTACTCACCTATTCTGGAAAGGAAACACAAAGAGGAAAAGGCAAACAGAGGCCCAAGCATCAAGTCTCCTAGTTGATTTAGCCATGATCCTAGGAGTGGCCACAGAACAGGAGGAAAGAACATCACTCATCTCCCCTAATTCTTTACTAGAAGTCTGGTGACAGAGAGACTGATGACAGAATCTAGTGACAGAGAGACCATTTGCCACAAAGGAGAGTCAAAAGAAGAAATCTAATCAGAAGCTGATTCTTCTTTTTAACTGATGCAATACCTGACCATGTTAATGATGTCACTGGGCAGGGGAAAGGATTAAGGGACCACTCAGGGTTTTCATCATACTAAAGAGCCAACTCCTTTCAGTATTGAGTCACACACATCCTTGGAGTCCCAGGAATTTTCCTATTCACACAATCCCTGGGATGGCCCCTGTAGGTCAATCCAAGTACAAAGACACCCAAACAAAGAAACAGAAGCCCCAGTAAATTGACTTTGGCTCCTCCATATATAGCACTCCCACTGTGCCTTACTACTGAGTATCTCAGGGCCCTTTTTGTAGAAACCCTAAATCTGGAAATTAACTCCCAATCCCCACTCTACCATTATAATCTTTTCCAGGATATTAACTAAAAAATTTATAATAACAGCTGCTGTGTGTGAATGCATGTGGGTGCAGGACAGAGCAGGGCATAGTAGGATGGGGGGCAGAAGGGGGCAGGGAGAAAAGAGGCAGAAAATTGAGTTTTCCTTTTTAAGACAAACTAGAACTGATGCAAAGTAAAATGAGCAGAACTAGGAGACCATGTACACAGTATCAACAACATTGTGTGATAGTTACACTACATTTTGCATTATGCTAAGTCCTCTTTTTCTTCAGGGGTATTATTCTTTTTGTGTGTGTGTGTGAGTCAATTGGGGTTAAGTGACTTGCCCAGGGTCACACAGCTAGTAATTGTTAAGTGTGTGAGGCCAGATTTGAACTCAGGTCCTCCTGACTCCAGAGCTGGTGCTCTATCCACTGTGCCACCTAGCTACCCCTAGGGGTATTATTCTTGTATTTAATTCATTCATTCCATCGATCTTCCCCAAAGTCTTTCAATTCTTTCCCTAAAGTCTATTAAAGTCTTAATGAAATCACAGATACATAAATATAGTTTGTTGTTGTTTAGTCATGTCAGTCATATCCAACTTTTGGTGACTCCATTTGGGGTTTTCCTGATGAAGATTCTGGAGTGGTTTGTCATTTCCTTCTCCAGATCATTCTGCAGGTGAGGAAACTGAGGCAAACAGGGCTGAGTGACTTGCCTAGGGTCAGACAGCTAATAAGTATCTGAGGCTTGATTTGAACCTAGCAAAATGAGCCCTCCTGACTCCATTGCTCAATCTATCCACAGTACCACCTACCTGCCATATATATATACACACACATATCTATATACAGACACACATATGTAAATATATACATATATACACACATATACCTATTTTATATGTTATATATAGTTTATCTATAAGATGATGGATGGATGGATGGGATGGATGGATAAATGCATGCGTGCGCGCACACACACACACACACACACACACACACACACACACGGCACATAATATTCAGATGAGTTTAATTCCTGCCCCTGGCAAATACAACTCTGTGACTCTGAGTAAGTTACATAACTTCTCAGAGTCTCATGCAACTCTTTTTGTCATATGTTACAGGGTAGGTGGCAGGGCCAGCTTGCACTGATGGAAGAAATTTCCTCAAAAGGAGTTCCCTACACCAATGAAATCATAGATCTGATATAATAGTATAAATAATAATATAAATATAATAGTATAATAATATAAATATAATAGTATAAATAATAGTGATCAAGCGAGACAGATGGATGGATAGATGGATGGATGGGGGGGTGGAGTAGATAGATATACACATGTATATATACACACACACACATATATGTGTATGTTTGTGTGTATATACTCTACTTTTTGTATGGCACAGGTGGCACAGTGAATAGAGCACTGGCCCTGGATTCAGGAGAACCTGAGTTCAAATCCGGTTTCAGACACTTGACACTTACTAGCTGTGTGACCCTAGGCAAGTCACTTAACCCTCATTGTTCCACCAAAAAAAAAAATTAATTTTTTTAAACCACGCTATCTAACTTGCACTCTAAATTAAATTTTTAAAATGAATTCTATTTCTGTTTGTCTTGAAATCAGGGGAAAGAGTGATAGATTTGAAGTCAAGGGGCCCGAGTTCAAATCTTATGTCTGCTACATTCTAGCTGTGTGACTTTGGACGAATCAATTAACCACCCTGGGCCATAGTTGCCTCATTTGTAAAATAATGAGGTCAGACTAAATGACTTATAATATCCCTGACAACTTCACATCTACAATCCTATGACCTGGAACAATTATTTTATTTTTTGTTGTTGTTGTTGTTGTCATCCATTATTAACAAGTGTCCATTAAAATGGAATTTTTTTTTCCTAAATAGATATTTTCAATTTTCAGTGAATCATCTGAATCCATCCCAAATTCCACTGGTGACTGTATTGGATTTGATCGTGTGCTCTTTGAGGGCAGGGACTGTCTTTTGCCTTTTTTTATATCCCAGCTCTTAGCACAGTGCCTGGCGCATAGTAAGTGCTTAGTAAAAATTTATTGACTGAATTGGGTGGGATCTCTTAATATTTTTAATAGAGGCTGTTATTTCAGTGTGTCTATGTACCCAGGCTTAACTGTTCCAAAATCATGAGTTCATTATTAATTCCATACTTCCCAACCAACATTTTTTCTACAAGAGAAGTTTAAGGCATCTGATAGTGGAAAATCATTTAAGAAACTATTAATATATATCTTTTAAAAGGAAGAAACTATTAGCATCATTAGTAATGTTTCCAGATCATCTGAAGGTGTTAGTGAGCCTCTAGCTCTCCTAATAACCTCCTGAGTCTAATTTGTAAGCTCTGGATCTATGATTCATGTGCCTTTAAAGAATAATGATTATGACTAATGCAGAAATATGTTTAATGTTATATATCAGACTACCTGCTGTCTAGGGAAGGGGGGCAAGGAGGAGAGGGAGGAAGAAAAATTTGAAATTGGAAATCTTATCTAAACAAAGGTTGAAAACTTAAATAAATAAATATTTTTTTAAAGAGTAATGATTTAAAAAAAAGAATAAGGATAGAGACAGGGATAGAGAAGGGGATAGAGACTGGACCATTCATCGATTTAAGGAAATCCCATGAAACTCCCTCTATCAATGAAAGTCAAGATCCATTGACTTATGCAGAGTCACTCAGCTATCATGTGCCAGGGACAGAACTTGAAAGTAGGACTTTGTAGCTTTCAATCTGTCCATTACAACACACTACCTCTCTTGACTTGGAACAGTCCATTTATTTAAAAGCCATGAATGTGCTAATTATGTTATTCTTCGGAGCAGCTAGTTGGCATTGTATAGAACAGGGCTTCTTAAACTTTTTCTACTGGTGACTCCTTTTCACCCAAGAAACTTTTACTCCACCCCATGATGGCATGCGCAGTGCAAAGTGCAACCCCCATGTTCAGTTAACATGACCCCATATGGGGTCACAAGCCACAGTTTAAGAAGTTAGGATATAAAGCACCAGGACTGGAGTAAGGAGGTCTTAGATTCAAATCCTACCTTGGACATTTATTACTAGCCATGTGACCCTGGGCATGTCGCTTCACCTCTGCCTGCCTCAGTTTCCCCAACTATATAATGAGGATCTCACATAGCACCTAATTCACAGAGTGGTTGTCAGTATCAAATGAGATGTGATGACATTTGTAAAGCCCTTCGCATAGTTCCTGGCACACAGTAAGCACTTATAAATTCTTGTTTCCTTCCCTCCCCCTTCTTTTGTTGTTTCATTAAGGCAGCTTTACTGGAAATCTCTAACTTTGATCCAGAGGAATTGTTGAGTCATTTCAGTTCTGTCCAACTCATTTAGGGTTTTCTTAGCCAGAGATGCTGAAGTGGTTTGCCATTCCCTTCTCCAGCTCATTTTACAGGTGGGGAACTGAGGCAAACCAACTTGTCACATAGTTAGTAAGTGTCTGAGGCTGGATTTGAACTCATGAAGACAAATCTTCCCAATTCCCAGATTCTAAAATCTTCCCAATTTCTCTATTCACTACGCCACCTAGCTGCCCTGACCTGATGGGAAAAAATGCCACATTTTGTAGTACTTCGTTGTGAAATAGTGTTCTGCCATTTTCTAATTTTGTGACCTTCAGCAAGACACTTAACCATTGCTTATCTGTTTCCTCTTCTGTAAAATGAGGGGGTAGAACTAAACAGACTCTGAGTTCTCTCCAGAGAACTCAGAAATATCTTAGAAATATCTTAGCAGCTGAATCCCAATTATTATTTGAAAATAATAGACTTGGGGCCTCTTTTGTTCTGGAACCTCGGGTTAGTGGCTGAAGGAAAGAGAAGAAGGCATCCATTCTGAACCTTAGGGTAGAAAGGTTTTCTTTCTCAATTTTCTGAACTCCATGTGTTCTCTACTAACCCCTAATATACTTTAATAAATGCTTAATGACTAAACTGTTTTTGAAGCTTCCTACTTATAAGTAAGTCCTAGCTAGTTTCTCCCCACACTGGGGGCAGAAAAAGACAACCACACACATTAGATTTTAAATGTCACATGATGAAGTAAACAATTTCAGAGGAAATTGGGAAGAGCTTTATGAACTGATGCAAAGCGGAGTATACAGATCCAGTGTCCAACGATAACAACTTAGACTCTGATCAATGCAATGGTCAACCAACCCCCAGAGGGAGGAAGGTGAAACCCTCCAATCCTGACAGAAAGGGAGCCAAGATGGTGGAGGAAATGCAGTGAGCTCTTAAACTCACTATATGACCACTCCAAAAAATATCCAAACAATGCCATAGGACAATTCCTGGAGCAGCAAAAGCCACAGAAGAATGTGCTGAGATCATTTCCCAACCAAGGACAGCTTGGAAGGCTGGAAGGAGGGAATTGCTGTACTAAAACAGTAGTGGAGCCCAACCCCACAGTCACACTGACACAGATCAAGCCCCAGGAAGGCCTGGCCAGAGAAGGAGACCCCCAGAGCCTATGAATCAGCTGCAATGCCAGCGTCATATGGAACCAAGCTCACAATCTGGTGAGAGAGCTGAGCCCTTGGCAGGGGGCAGATTGCAGGGGTCTCTGCTGGAGGCAGAACTTGGGTTTTTCACCCCTGCTGGGAACCAGGAGGTAGGCTTGAGTAGTAGTGGCCCAGGTGGAGGACCATAGCACACAAAGCTGGTTGATTAGCAAGTTTGTCTGGGGTCATCTACTGACCAGAGAACAGGCCAGGAGAGTGAAGAACCAGATCCTCCTTAAATAAAACCACCTGGGACCTCCTGAAGTTTTGGATACTGCAGCCTGGAAACAGTGCCCCACTTTAAGGAGCTAAAAGTCAAGTAAAAGAAAGGCAAGATGAGCAGACAGAGAAAGGTGAGAAAGTTTCTTTAGTGACAGGGAAGATTGAGGTGCACCCTCAGAGCAAGATGTCAATGTCAGGGCCCCTATATCTAAAGCTTCCAAGAAAAATATGAATTGGTCTCAGGCCATAGAGGTGCTCAAAAAGGACTTGGAAGATAAAGTTAGAGAGGTAGAGGAAAAAATGGAAAGAGAAATGAGGGTGATGCAGGAAAGACATGAGAAAAAAGTCAACAGCTTGAAAAGCCAAATTGGTCAAATGGAAAAGGAGATACAAAAGCTCTCTGATGAAAATAATTGCCTAAGAATTAGAATTGAACAAATGGAAGCTAGTGACTTTATGAGAAACCAAGACACAATAAAGAAAATCCAAATGAATAAAAAAATAATAGAAGGCAATGTGAAATATATTCTTGGAAAAATTGCTGACCTGGAAAATAAAGCCAGGAGAGATAATTTGACAATTATTGGTCTACCTGAAAACGATGACCAAGGAAAGAGCTTAGAAATCATCTCCCAAGAAATTATCAGGGAAAACTGCCCTGATTTTCCAAAAGCAGAAGGTAAAATAGAAATCAAAAGAATCCACCAATCACCTCCTGAAAGAGATCCCAAAAGGAAAACTCCCAGGAATATTATAGCCAAATTCCAGAGTTCCCAGGTCAAGGAGGAAATATTGCAAGCTGCCAAAAAAGAAAGAATTCAAGTACTGTTGAGTCCCAGTCAGGATAGCACAAGATCTAGCAGCTTCTACATTAAAGGACTGGAGGGCATGGGATATGATATTCCAGAGGGCAAAGGAATTGGGATTACAACCAAGAATCACATATCCAGCAAAACTGAGTATAATCTTTCAGAGGAAAAATGGGACTTGAATGAAAAAGAGGACTTTCAGACATTTGTGATGAAAAGACCTGAACTGAATGGAAAATTTGACTTTCAAATACAAGACCCTAGAGAACCATAAAAAATTGGAGTTGGGGGACATACCTAGGGTCATGCAGTGGGTGACTGTCTTGTGTCTGAGGCTCGGTTTTGGCTGGGGTCCCCCCGGGTCCATGGTGGATGCTTTGTTCACTGTGTCACCTAGCTGCCCCATGATGAAATCTTTAAGGTAAAACTGAGGGATGGGGGTGGCTAGGTGGCGCAGTGAATAAAGCACCGGCCCTGGATTCAGGAGTACCTGAGTTCAAATCCGGCCTCAGACACTTGACACTTACTAGCTGTGTGACCCTGGGCAAGTCACTTAACCCCCATTGCCCCGCAAAAAAAAAAAAACTGAGGGGTGATAGGAATGCACTGGGGGAGGGGTAAGAGCAGAGGTAGCATTGGGTAAAATCCCACACGAAAGAAACAGGAAAGGGCTTATAGAGTGGGGGAAGAGATGGGGAAGAAACAGGACAGTAAATGAACTTTACACTCATCAGAATAGGCTCAAAGACCTTAATCTCATCAGAGTTGCCTCAAAGAGGGATACACATACATACATACACACACACACACACACACTTGAGTAATCTATTTAATCTGGGCAGTAAATGAGCCTAACACTCATCAGAATTGGCTCAAAGAACTTAATCTCATCAGAATTGGCTCAAGGAGGGAATAACACACACTCAATTGGGTGGAGTAATCTATTTAACCCTACAGGAAAATAGGAGGGGAAGGGGATAAAGAGAGAGGGGCAAAAGAAGGGAGGGCAGATTGGGGGAGGGGAGCAAATCCCTTTTGAAGAGAGATAGGGTGAAAGTAGATAATAGAGTAAATATCATGGGGAAGGGAATAGGATGGAGGTAAACACTTAACAATAGTAATTATGAAAAAGAGAAAAGGGGGAAAATTTGTACAAAAAATATTTATAGCAACTCTTTGTGGTGGCTAAGAATTGGGAATCAAGGGAATGTCCATCAGTTGAGAAATGACTGAAGAAGCTGTGGTGGTATATGATTTTAGTGGAATGGTATTGTGCTATAGGAAATGACAAATAGGATGATCCCAGAAAAACCTGGAAAGACTCATATGAACTGATGTATAGTGAAGTGAGCAGAACTAGGAGGACATTGTGCATAGTGATAGCATTATAGCTCTATGAGCAATTGTGAATGACTTAACTACTCTCAGAAATACAATGATCCAAGACAATCCCAAGGGACTAATGATGAAGCATACTATCCATTCCCATAGAAAGAACTGATTTTTTTTAAAAAAGCACTTGTGGATTGAACATATATAACCTGTACCAGATTTGTTGCTATCTTGTGGAGGAAGGAGGAAAGGGAGGGAGGGAGAAAAATTTGGAACTCTAAATCTTATGAAAATGAATGTTGAAAACTACCCTTACACATAACTGGAAAAAATAAAATAAATGTTTGTCACCAAAAAAAAAAGAAAAGAAAGAAAAGAAAGTAATAGACTTGTGTTTCTTTCAAAGTATCCTTTAACCTGGACTTTGACCAATTTAAACTGATTTTTCCCTCCATTTGGGATCCTTTTCACTGAACCATCACCCAGAAAAATGGAAGTGTCCATAGGTTATGCTTCCCCAAGAGCCCTCAGGCATCCACATGTAGCAGTGATTGCTGTGTCTCAGATATTTGCATTGAGGACCAACCTCATGCTAGTGAGAACATTGAGGCTTTCAGCATCTGGACTGTTCCTTATTAAAGAGAATAAGTTTTAAGAAACCTTTGTTGCCAAGAAAACTTCCACTCAGATGGGAATGGAACCAGTGTCCCTAACCTGAGTCCTTTTGTGTGCAGTAGAGCCAGCTGGGGCCATAAGTCCTTCACTAGCCTGGGTGTGTGGTTGTTAATGTAAATGTGTCAACAAAGGAATGTATGCACAACCTTCAGAGAGGGTGGTTCTCCCTCCTGTTACTGGCACGAAACTTTTTGTCAGCAATGTTTGTATTATTGGGAAAACAAAAAGATCCTGTGAGAGCTTCCATTTTCTTCCTCCTCTCCATGACTGAAGGCCTTGACTTCAACTGAGACCGCAAGAGGAAATTGCATCGGAGAACAGTGTTGACCTGAAGCATGAGGTTAAGATGCTCCGGAATACAGTAGAAAGAACACTGACTGGTTATTGGAGTCAGAACACCTGGGTTCAAATTCTGTTACTTCCTACCTGTAATTGGGCAATTACTCCTCTCTGGGCCTTGATTTCCTCATTTGTAAAATGAGGAAGTTGATTTGTTGGCCTCTGATGATCCCTTCCAGCTCTATGTCTATGAGCCTATGAGATCCCAAGGCCAGTTGTTTCCTGGAGTAGAATTTAGTTTATTCAGGGATGCATATATTTAAGATACCTGCCTGTGTGACACTGGACAAGTCACTTAACCTCCATCTGCCTCAGTTTCCTCATCTGTAGAATGGGGTAATAACACCACCAGGGTAGTTGAGGGGATAAAATGATATTACAAATGGGCAAAGGATAATCAATTAATAGCTCTATGATCATTCAAATTTTGAGAAATTCAACATAAATAAATATTTCTAAATGTTCATGATGTACCCACCTTGTGCTGGGCACTGGAGCCAAGGGAAGAGGATGGTACAAAACAAGTCCTTGGCTCTCAAGGACTGGCAATAGTCACTGCTATTTTTTTTTTGCAATGACTTTTTTCCATAATTTGGGTAAATTCCACAGGAAATGAAACAACAGAAATATGGTACTTGTATTATAAAGAGATGCCCTTCCTAATGACTGCCACGCCCCACCTGGTCATGATGTCAAGCCCTAGAAAAAAAACAGTGCCTGGAACATCACATAGTAGATCTTTAATAAATGTTTGCTCTGCGGAGTAGATATCAATTCTTTCTACTTTTCCTTATTTCACTCTTTTTGCCTATTTCATAAAAACATGTACTTATTTGCCATAGGGTTAAAAAGGACCTCAGAGGCCATCTACTCCAGCCCCACTATTTTACACATCAGAAAATGGAAGAGAAGTCAGGAGACTTGCCCAAGGTAATAAGGGGGCAGAGCCAATAGTCAAAACCAGTTCCTCTGATTCCAAACCTGACATTCTTCCCATTACATCAGGGCTTCTTCTCTTCCTGTGGCTAAAGGCTGATGTTTGTTCTATACTGACTCCTACTGGTAACATGGGAGTGATGAATGAAACAACTGGCCTTGGGATCTCATAGGCTCATAGACACAGAGCTAGAAAGGATCATTTAGTCCCACTTCCCTGGTTAATGAAGAATGACATTATATTCTGCCAGCAATGAATTCCACTAAAATCTGGACATTTTGGTCAGGGATTAGGCCTTGTGGCATGTGTTTCTTGACTCTTGTCAGAAATCTGTAGAAAAATACATCATTCCAGGGGCAGCTAGGTGGTGCAGTGGATAGAGCACCAGCCCTGGAGTCAGGAGTACCTGAGTTCAAATCTGGCCTCAGACATTTAACACTTACTAGCTGTGTGACCCTGGGCAAGTCACTTAACCCCAATTGCCTCACTAAAAAAAAAAAAAATACATCATTCCATTAAAGTGCCACACCAAGCCACCTCGTCTTGGAAACCATCACAGTTTTGCCCAAGCTCTGGCCTGTCCTTAAAAAAAGAACATCTCTGCATACAGACCTGGTGATGGGCTATGTGCCTGTTGTCTGAAGGCCTGCCCATCTAAGTTTGGGAAGATTCCACAAGGTTGGCCAAAAGGATTCTGACCTATTTGGCAATAGCAATTCTCAGAATCATTCTATTTGAGTGGAGAAATGAGCTTGTCTTGGCATCAGAACCATCAGAGTTCAAATATCATCTCTCAGTGTGTTAGACCCTAACTCTGAAACTGAGCAAATTATTCATCCTCTCTACATAATGAAAACAACAATCCTCATAGGACTTACATCACCAAATGGGTGGATAAAATGAGATGATTTTGCTTTTACAAAGTACTTTGTCAAACTCGGAGCATTCTTATTCTGGCCTAGGCCCAGTCTAGCTTTGAAATTGGTAGTTTAGGGGCAGCTAGGTGGCTCAGTGGATAAAGCACCGGCCCTGGGTTCAGAAGGACTTGAGTTCTGGTTAGGCCTCAGACACTTGACACTTACTAGCTGTGTGACTCTGGGCAAGTCCCTTAACCCTGATTGTCCTACAGAAAAAAAAAGAAAGAAGAAAATTGGTAGTTTAGATTTGAAATTGGAACCAAATGAGAGGTTTGTAGATCAATCAACAATTAGAAAAAGGGCACATACTTAGCCATAGCTAGGAAGGGAAATTCAACACAGCTAGGCATTGAGGACACCATTACTTGGGGCAGGTAGGTGGCCCAGTAAAGAAGGCACTAAGCCTGGAGTCAGGAAGACCTGAATTCAAATTCGGCCACAGACAATTGCTGTGTGACCCTGGGCAAGTCACTTAACCTTGTTTTCCTCCATTTGCTTATCTGTAAAATGAGCTGGAGGAGGCAATGGCAAACCGCTTTTGTATCTTTCCCTAGAAAACCCCAAATGGGGTCACAAAGAGTCAAACAAGACTGAAAGGACTGAACAACAGCAACTACTTGATTCAGCTGAGGGAAGCTCTGAGTTCTCAGTTGTCCACTGTGGTCCAGTATCAGAGAGTGCCTGAAACTGTTTTGCACTTAGGTATCAAGGAAGTCATGTTAACGACATCCTGAATCTTTAGTCCCCTTCAGTGAGCCAACCAAGTCTGTCAAAATTTGCATGAGAACAGGGTTTAGGAAATAACTATATAAATGTCTTATCATCATTGAAGGTTGAGAGACTGAGCCATATGAGAATTTGTAGTCACAAGTCCTATGTTCAAATCCTTATTCTGCTATGTACTTTCTGTGAGACCTTGGTCAAGTCACCTCACCTTATTAGGCCTTCATCTGAATGTAGGAGTTGATCAGTTAAGTCCCCAACAACAACAACTCACTGGATGAAATAACAGGCTATGAAGGACAGGTAATATATCTATATGAAGGGTTAAAGTTTTGCTTCTTTCAAGGTTTGAGTGTTATACATTTATTCACAGCTTGTAAAAGACATGAAACTTCCAAAGGTACACACCCTGAAACAGACTATAAAGAGCATATAACTTAAATGGCCCATTTGCATCTTATAAAGGCCTTTCAGACTTTAAACCAACATAAAGAAAGGATAAAAAAGGTTTATTCTTCTTCACTCCTTTGGGAAGTGTGAAGAAGGTCCTTCATCAACCTGATGGAATTACTGGAGAGGTGTGGGGACTATCACTTCCCAATCTGCAAGAAAAATCACTGAGGCAGAGCTCTGAGCCAATGGCACTTTAATAAAGGGGCCATGGTCCTCTCTAATGAAGCACACCTCAGATCTTCCTCACAATCTGAGATGCCCCTGGTCCCCAGGACCTTATTTTTTATAGGGTTTGATACCCAAATATGCAAGAGAGGCATGGAAAAATATAGAATCTCATTGGCTGATCGACCTTGCTTTTGAGGGCTACTCATGGAAAATAATTCAAAATATTTGCGTTACTGGAAGTGAATCAGTAACATAATTTATTTTATGTGAAGGATGATACATTTCAAAATGTTTTTCAAAGAAATTAGCACATTAAACATGGTGGATTCAAAGTAACCTGTTTTCTCTGCATACCCTGTAACTCATGCTGAATGTATCCCTGGACTGTTTCTCTTTAAAAAATCCTAGCCAAGGGAGGCAGGGATTATTCACTTTACAGTAAGAGTTCCTTTAGAATCTCTTTATGTGACATTTTCTTTATGCTTATCTATTTCTGTCCATTATGCACTTGGTAGAAATGGTAAATTAGGAGAGGGAAGGGCAAAGTCTAAAAGCCCCTAATCCAAGCAGATTAGTCAGTCAATAAACATTTATTAAGCACCTGTGCTAGGCATTGTGCTACTAAAGATAGGAAGAAAGGCAAAAACCCAAGAAACAGTCCCTGGTCTCCAGGAGTTCATGGTCTAATGGGGGAGAAATCCTCTCCCAAGGGTCACGAGGATCAAATGAGGTAACTGTAGAAATATTTTTAAATGACTAGGCCTAATTTGGGGGCTGAAGCTGACTGGAGGACTAATCTTGCGACTTTTGACTATTTGGCTATCTGACTTCGTTAATTTAATATGTGCCGTTTATAAAGTTCCACCACACTGCTCCACTCCCAAGTTGGTAAGCAAAATATTAAGAAGCCTCTTAAGTAAATAATCCAAGCAGAGTTTATTTATGAGGTACTATTTAAAATTAAGAATACAGGAAAATAAAATGTACAACCTGACTGCTTTCCCGTGGTCTCTTTCCACTGTGTCTCTTTCCCACCTGCTGCACTTCGAACTTCTTGAATACAATAAGGGCCTTAGCTGCCTCAGGGCACGTTACACTTTCCCTGGTTTGTATTAAGGCCGTAACCTTGTCAGCCCCGACTCTCCTTTTCCAAACCGAACTCCCCTCTAGTCAGTCCCTCCTAATCTTGTCTAGCTAATCCGTCCTCTCTAGTCAGGCCCCCCTCCTCTAACTCCCAGGTCTATATATACCTTTTCTTCTCACCACTCAAATCTCGGGGCTTCCTTCGCCCCCACAGACCAAGCTAATCTGCCAGCCAGAGCTGCAGCTGGTGGGGGGGGGGGGGTGCTCTCGAGCCTCATGCCTCAGCACAGGCTATCCGGGATCCTTTAGATAGCTCCGCTTGGGTCGGAGGGAGCTGGGGCTCTTTTTTCCCCCCAGCTGTCTGTCCTGTCATCTTGTATAGCCCACGGGGCTTTTTCACTCAGCTAAAGCTGAGGAGGAGGGGGAAAGACCCTGAGGGCCTAAGGCTTTCTAATCTCAGCCTAAAGGTAGGGTCCCCAAATCAAAATAAATTTCCACATAACATATATAAAGTATAATATATGTAAAGTTGCTGTATATATGCTAATATTGAGCAAGGCAGAGCAGCTAACAGATATTATCACATTTAATTCTCCTTTAAGGACAAATTATGTATAAGCAAATTACATATAAACAAGAAATCAGAATGAAGATGAACAGTTTCAGAAATTATAGTGGAATTTGGTGGGAAAGTGTTATTTCGATGGCAAGTTGTTGTTGTTCAGTCATTTCATTCGTGTCTACTCTTTGTGATCCCATTTGAGGTGTTCTTGGCAAAAATACTGGAGGGGTTTGCCATTTCCTTCTCTGGCTCATTTGACAGATGAGGAAACTGAGGCAAACAGGGTTAAGTGACTTGCCCAGGGTCAAACATCTAGTAAGTATCTGAGGTCAGATTTGACCAGGCCCAGCACTCTATGCACTTTGCCACCTAGCTGCCCCATGGCAAGGACTTTGTCTAAAAACACATTTTCAAGGAGACTGAAATTGGTAGTGAGCTAGGGGGCTCAACTTGAGAATGTACCTGATACCTAAAGATTCCATTCTCCCCACTTGACTTTTGCTTATACTCTACGTTGAAGTTTCAATAAGAATTTCAAAGAAAACATTTATCTGATTTTATTCCAACCCTTCCTCTCCCAGAGACCTTTGTGCAATTTGTCACATGGCCTCTGCTCCTGTTTACACCCTGTTTCTATTCCCACTCGCCCTTTGTATTCTGTTAGTGTGTGTGTAGTTTTTTCAAATGCATGTTTCTGTGCCAGTTGCCTACCAACGATTCTGATTTTTATTCTGTTCATTTCTCTGCACCCCAGCACCTCCCGCTAGGATGCTCACCCTGGAAAATTTCATCAGGAAAGAGCCGAAGACTATCCAGGGATACCCCATAGTCTGTGCCTTTTCACACAACTGGGAGAGAATAGAGAAGTTCCAGTGGAGGCCGGATGACATTGTGATTGCCACTTATCCAAAATCTGGTGAGTCTGGTGACCTTTGGCAAGTCTCTGAACTTCTTTCCTTGGCCAAGAAATCTCATAGTTTTATCAAGCCTCTTCCCTGCTCAGAGAAATTAGACAATCTTCCTCCATGGTTCATGTTTCCTGATAATGATAACTATTATAGCAGGAGGGGGAAAAAACTCAACAATGGTTTTATGGACTTCTAAGACCTTCCCCTACAATCATGTGAGCAGGGCTAAAAGCAGAGTATAGTTAAATATCAGAACTAGCTATGTGACCCTGGAAAAGTCACTTAACCCTCTTTGCCCCACAAAATATGTGTGTGTGTGTATATATATGTATGTATACATGCACATATATACATATATATCAGAGAAGAAGAAAGCTTTTGAATTATTCACACTTAATTTATTTGTGTTATTGGTTATTCTTTTGTTGTTGAATCATTTCACTTGTGTCCAACTCTTCATGACCCCATAAAGGATTTTCTTGACAAAGATGTTGGAATAGTTTGCTAGCTCATTTTACAGATGAGGAAACTGAGACAAACAGGGTTGAGTGACTTGCCCATGGTCACCTAGCTAGTAAGTGTCTGAGGCTTGATTTAAACTCATGAAGATGAATCTTCCTGGTTCCAAGCCCAGTGCTCTATCCACTGCATCACCTAGTTTTGTAAAATATATGCTTTGTGTTTGCTATTTGAATTTCATTTTTTTTCTGGGTGTTCCTTTGAATGTTTCTTTTTCTTTTTTCAGTTTTTCTCAATTACATGTAAAAACATTTTTAAGTTCCAAATTTTTCTCCTTCCTTCCCTTTCCCCTCCAGAGGCCAGCAAGCAATTTTATATAGATTATACATTACTATCATGTTAATCATATTTCCACATTAAAGAGAACCAAAGGAAAAAATGCAAGAAAGAATAAACAAGAACAATAACAAAAAAAAAGCAACAACAAAAGTGAAAATAATATGCTTCAGTCTACATTCTGACGCCATAATTCTTTTTCTGAATGTGGAGAGCATTTTCTGTCAAAAGTCTTTTGGCACTGTATTGGATCATTGTACTGCTGAGAAGAGTTAAGTCCATCACAGTTGATCATCACAAGATGTTGTTGATACTGTGTACAATGTTCTCTTGGTTCTGCTCATTTCACTCAGCATCAATTCATGTAAGTCTTTCAAGGTTTTTCTGAAATCTGCCTGCTTGTCATTTCTTATAGCACAATAGTATTCCATTACATTCATATACCACAACTTGTTTAGCCATTCTCCAACTGATGGACATCTTCCCCCCCCCATTTCCAATTCTTTGCTACCACAAAAAGGGCAGCTATGAATATTTTTATACATGTGGGTCCTTTTCTAATTTCATTTTTTTTTAATAAAATTAGGCCTGTCAATTAGCACAATGAAATATCAGCTTCAACCATCAGAGAACACCAGCCTAGCCTTTAAAAAAAATGCTTCAAACTCCTTGGAGGATTTTGTTGGCCAAAGCTAGGCAGGGAGTTCATAGGCATGGTAAGGATACCAGTTGTCCAGTATGAGTCAGATTGTCAGTAAGCAGTGGCTTGACACAATCTTCTTGTCTGGTATTTTTTAAATTTAGTATTTTATCTGAAACAACATTTAGCATTAAGACAAATAACTAAGGTTGCTTTGAGACTATCTGAGTTCCATGTTTTGTTTTTCTGGTTTTTGTTTTAGGATTGGGTTTTTTTGGTGAGGCAATTGGAGTTAAGTGACATGCCCAGGGTCACACAGCTAGCAAATGTCAAGTGTCTGAGGCAGGATTTGAACTCAGGTCCTCCTGACTCCAGGGCCAGTGCTCTATCCACTGCACCACCTAGCTGCCCCCCGAGTTTCATGTTTTCACTTTTTTAGTCACTAGACCTTCTTTAAGTCCCCATCAGTTGCTTGCTGATTAATTCTCACTCATTTTCCTTCATCTGATTATAGTCAATGGCATAGATGCCATTCCTCTGATTCTGGTTTTTTTGGGGTTTTGTTTTTTCAATTTTGCATGATTTCATATGGTTCTTTCTAGGTTTCTTGATGTGCACATCAATCCTTACCAAATTACAATGATCCTGGTCACCTCACGTAGCCAATCCATGGCAAATCTTGTCATTTCTATTTTTACAGCATCTCTCATACACGTTCCTCCCTTTCCACTCACACAGTTGCCATCTTCATTAGGCTCTGAACCCTTCTTGCCTTATGCATCTCCTCACTGGGACCCATTATATATATTCAGCTGCCAAAGTGATTTTCCTAAAGTTTAGCCCCTGTCACCCTCCCTACTCAAGGACCTCTTTTGTTGTTGTTTAGTCTTTTCAGGCAAGTCCAACTCTCTGTGACCCCATTTGGGGTTTTCTTGGCAGAGATACTGGAGTGGTTTGCCATTTCCTTCTCCAGCTCATTTTCCAGATGAGAAACTGAGGCAAACAGGATTAAGTGACTTGCTCAGGGTCACCTAGCTAGCAAGCATCTGAAGCTGGATTTGAACTCAGGTCTTCCTGATTCCAGGCCTGGCACCCTATATCACTTCAAGGATCTTCAGTGGCTCCCTACAACTTCCAGGAGTAAATATAAACTATTCTGTTTGGCATCGAAAAACCCTTTATAACCTGACCCCTCTCCTACCTTCTAGTCTTCTTATATTTTGCCTCCTTCCACCTACTCTGTGGTCCAGCTAACACTGGGCTTCCTGCTCTTCCTTAAACACACCATTCATCCTCCTCCTCTGAGCCTTTGGCTTCCCCTCTCCTCGACCTCTTAGCTTCCCTGACTTCCTCCAGGAGGACTCCCCCTATCCTTGCAGCCATTAGTGCCTTCCCATTGATGATCCCTTCCATTTACACTGGAAAATGTCTTGGATGGATCTAGTTATTTACGTGTTATTTACATATTGTCTTCCCCATCAGAATATAAGCTCCTAGTGGGCAGGATCTGTTTTTACCTTTCTTTGTATCCTTGGCTCTTAGCACAATGCCTGGCACCTCCATAAGTGCTTAATAACATTATTAATTGACATTATTCATTGTTATTATTTTAATAGCAGGCAGTAGAAAGGGATCTGGGGTAGACAGGAAAGCTTTAGGGAGGTAGGGCAGTCCAGGGACATCCTAGTTGACAGGTAGAGCATAGTGCATTTTGGACATGAGTTTCCAGTACATGCTTCCAGGGTCCCCTGATATGGACCACTCTCCTTTCTAAACCACTGTTTCCTGCTCAGTGCCAGATGACCTTTACACTGGGTCTTGAGCCCATGTAAGGACTGGCAAAAGCAAGGTAGAAACTGAGTTACAGGGCAGGATAATGATAGAATTTAAGGATGAGGAGACGAGGACAAGACAGGGACCTATCATAAGAATTTGTGGCAAAATTTTTCACCATGTACTAGGCCCAGTTACTCTTAATAGGTAGAACCAGGCCAGAACAGAACAGCAAAAGTACTTCAAAGCTGACACACATGAGCTGGAGACCTATCCATTCTTTTATATCCTGGCCTGGAGCTGAGTTGGTCCCAGTCCCTCTAACCTACACCTATAAATGGGGATGTTAAATGGCTGAAGTTGGAAGGAGATGGTCAACAAACATCCGACATTCCAACTCTGCACATTTGCACAGGCATGTCTCTTCCACACCTGGAATACACTTTCTCCAACTCAGGTAATACTTCCCACATGACATCTTTCTTGACCTGCCAATGCCCCCACCCATTTCCCTTAAGTGTTGACTTACACGAGTACATTTTGTCTCCTCAACACAGTGTCATGTCGTTGAGGGCAGAGGCAGAGTTTTGGTTTTGTCTCCGGCTACCCGGATCCAAACAGTGTAACTGCTTTGTAATTTGGTTGATTGTGGGGCAAAGAACTAAATGGGACTGTTATGGGGGGAAATGGGGTATGGGTTTAGATTAGGGGTAGGCGGTGGGATTCTTAGGAATTCCTCTTTAAAGAATTACACCCTCTTGCACACAAAAGTAGTTAGAATAAGATGGTAGTTTATTTAGGGGCAAGGGAAGGGAAGGGGCAGGGAGGGGCCATGAAAGAAATCCTTGGACTTCTCATGGGGAGATAGGCACAAAGCACATGG
The DNA here is from genome assembly GCF_019393635.1 of Dromiciops gliroides. NCBI lineage: Eukaryota > Metazoa > Chordata > Mammalia > Microbiotheria > Microbiotheriidae > Dromiciops > Dromiciops gliroides. Next base: position 264,471,764 of record NC_057866.1, read on the forward strand.
CTCAGAGGTACCGATCTCCTCAAGCAGGAGCCCGGCAGGTACTTTTATAGGGGGCTAACGGGGGTGGACCATCTGCCTGTGGAAAGTTCCTTTAGTGAAGAGGACCATCCCCCACTGGTAGTGACTGAAGGAATTGGGTGAGGGGTGGCTACAGACCTCTCTTCAGGACACAAAGGCCGCAGCCACACCCAAATTTATCTCCCCAGGGTAAAGGGAGACCAGAATGAAGGTTAGGAATTCTAAGCTAGCTCAGTCCAATTTGGTTCCGCTTATCTCTTAAGGTGTAGCTGTCCTCTGGTTTAGTTTCTCAAGGAGAAGATTCCTTGTTGTGCCCCAGAGAACTTCTGGGGTGCTCTGCACCTCATGACAGGACTGTACAGTGAACCTGGGAATGAATGAAACACCAAATTGACATGATGAAAGTTGTTGTACTCAGTACAACAAAAAGAACTCAGTACAGCAAAAGTTCAAATGGAATAATTAAGATATTGGGAGTATCATTAGTTTGCCAAATAGCTTAAGTGGGTTCATTTGATAGCTGTCCTCCTTGGCTTTCTGCTTCAGGTACCACCTGGATTTGTGAGATTGTGGATATGATTCAAAATGACGGTGACATTGAAAAATGTAGTCGAAATGCCATTACCGAAAAAGTTCCAATGTTGGAATTGTTTGTCCCAGGACTGAGGATTACAGGTATCTTCTTCATTTTGTTTGTTTGATTGTTTTTATTGCTCTGTCCTTCCACTGTGTGCCATTATGAATTAATATAGACACAAGAATATTTGCGATTCTCCTTCAACCCCGAAATGGATGATGATGACCACAGTGATGATGATGATGATAATGATAGTGGCTAACATTTATATCGCTCTTACTGAAGTGGGGGGGGGGAATTGATTAAATTGATCGTGAGGCATCCCAAAGAATTACAAGACTCAGTGACTCAGTTTCCCAAGTTTTATTGAAAGACCGATGACCACAGGGAGAGCACCAGGGAGGTATCTCAGTTTGGGAGATGGAAATGGTTATATTTATAGTGAGAAAGAATTGGTTATCTCCTCATTATCTTAATCTCCACATTAAGGAGGTACAGGGGAGGGTTTATCCTACTTTGGAGTTCCTAGAGTCCTAAGCCAACCCCTGAGGTGGGTACCTTTTTCCTTGGAGGTGTGTTTTTGGAGTTTACATGTCATAAGGTGAGCCTAAGGACATATTTGGCCCTTTCTGCTCATGTTCTTTTTTTGGGGGGGGGGCAGGGCAATGAGGGTTAAGTGACTTGCCCAGGGTCACACAGCTAGTAAGCGTCAAGTGTCTGAGGCTGGATTTGAACTCAGGTCCTCCTGAATCCAAGGCCTGCTCATGTTGTTCAAGACATTCTTAAACTTGTCAGAGCCAGAGTGTCTCTGTGGTTTTGATCTCTCTTTACTTAGATATGGTTTCTAGGTGTCCTGTCATCCAGGAATATTAATGGCTATTAATGGTTAATGGTCCCTAGTTAGTGTCGCTGCTGATGGTACTGGTTGAAGAGGGACTTGAACCCTCTTGGTTACAATACTGTTGATAAGAACAAAAACCTTAGTTTCTCTGTTAACTCTTTTAGGTATTATTAATAAGGACTCAAGCCTCAGTTTCTCTGTTAACCCCTTTTTGCTTCCTCCATCATTACTACATGCCAGGTACTGTACTAAGCATTTTACAATTATCTTATTTGATCCTCACAACAACCAAGGGAGATAGGTGATATTATGATACCCATTTTATAGATGAGGAAACTGAGACAAGGACTAAGTGACTTGCTCAGGGTCTCACAACTACTAGATTTGAATTCAGGCATTCCTCACTCCAAGTAAGGCACTCTATCCACTGCACTTCCTGGGGGTATATAAAGTCCTAGCATCTCCCTGAAAATGAAACTAGCACTTACATAGCACCTTATTTTACTTGATCTTCACAACTCCATGAGGAAAGTGCTATTATTATCCCTATATTTATAGATAAGGTTGTTGCCTATACTTTGTTCTCAAAGAAGACCAGTGACATCATGAGGGCAATGTCTTGAAGCGAATGTAAATCAGATTTAAGTGAGGCAGAGCTGCACAGTCATCAGCTTTGCTTTCCCTTCCAGAGCCAAAGGAGTGCAGTAGTAAGACAAAAGTTGAGACAACTGGTAATGGCCCAGGATGCAGTGGGTGACCTTGGCCTTTCTAAATTAAGGTCTTTCTTAGGTCTCAGTTTGTCTAAGGCAAACCCATTCAATGACTAAGGGCAAAATAAGAATTAAGACAAAAGATGGCCTAATTCACCATCACAAAAATATCAATCTGGGAGGGGATGAATCTCAAAGGTTCTGGCTAGAACAAAAAACAACTACTATTTACACTCATTCTAAGCCATCAGTACCTAAACAGTGAGCCACCGAGGCTTGGTCTGGAGATTATTATTTGGCGAAAGTCAGTCTTTGGGGTTGAAGGTGTAGTTAAGTAGCTCCATTTGAAACACAATGGACTTTTTAAAAGCCGGAGTTGTTTTTTTTTTTTTTCAGAAATATGTTACAAGAAATCATAATTAAATGAAAACGGCAGACAAAAAGTAACTTATCCCAGCTTTAAAATAATAATAATAATAGATTGCTAGACAAATAAATAAATTTGTGAGCTGTGCCCCAACCCCCAAAATATCTTACAAAATATAAGCAACTAAAAATTCTATTCCTATGAACAAAGGACCCACATGTAAGAATATGGTGCCCCAGGTGGAGAGAGGGACCACATGTGGTAAGGGAGAGGGGGAGGAGGAGGAGGAGGAGGAGAAATATCAGCATTCTACAACTTCTGCTCCAGCACTCAGAGAAGGCTTGTGCTGTAGACCTTGAGTGCCCAAAGCAGTAGTCCCCACTGACAGTCATCCAATAGTCTCAATTAGTTTTTGCCAAATGTATTTGCTCAGATAACATGGTAAAGACAGTAGAAAGCATTCTCCTAAAAGCCTGGTCCACTCCTTCTGACAAATGTACATGCCGTCCATAGAAGGAAATAAGCTTAAACTTGTACCACACTAGTAGTGAGGCACATATGTAAGAAATATGTGTGACAAAGGTTTAATTCACAACATCTGCTCTGGATGAATACAGATGAGTAAACTGAGGCAAACAGAGGTTAAGTGACTTGCCTAGGGTGATATAGCCAGTTAGTGTCTAAGGCAGGATTTGAACTCAGGTCTCCCTGACTCCAAGTCCAATACTCTATCCACTGTGCCCCCTAGCAATCTGCAATCAAGTTATCACAAAATTACATTGAAATGCCCAAGGCTCAATCCAGTCTCTTTCTTTCCTTCTGATAATGGGGGAAAAACCGGGAGGAGAAAGCACGTGGATCCTTAGGATCCCTCTGTAAAGAATTACACTCTCACACAAGACCTAATTAGGAATAAAAGAACAGGTTTATTGGGGTACAAGAGAAACTGGCCGGGAGGAAGGTTTTGCATGAACAAAATGCTTTCCTCCCCGACTAGCTCATCCAGGTGCTCCGGAGGACTGGAATGTAGGGTGGTGGTCCTGGAGCATGCTCAGTTCAATCTGGTGCCACTTATCTCTTTTGGGTGTATGTGTGTCCTTGACTGAGTTCAAGGAGAGGCCTACTTGATTTCAAGGGAAAACCCCTGAGGTTTCAAGGAAAAAGCTCCTTGAACTCCCCAGAGAACTGCTGGGGTAACCGGAGCCCATAATCCTCCCATGGCACTTCTTTCTTTTTTCTTTCTTTCCTTCTTTCTTTTTCCTTTCTTCCTTCCTTTCTGCCAAATGGCTTGACAGAATTCTGTATCTGGGAATTGGCTTGCTAGACTGCTTCCAGCAGCCCTATTCCAGTTTTCCTTTGAGCAAAGGGCAAGAGGTTGCCTCAAAACAATGTTTATGTTTCAGGCCTACTCTCGTTATAACACAGGAATTATTATTGAACAGACTTGACTCAAGTTTATTGCACAGGATTGTCATTTTTAGAGTACTGGGGACATTTTCAAGTGTAATAAAAGAAAGCCATGCTCATTGTTTTTGGCAAACAACATTCCATCTCCAGATGCTTACATAGTCACAGCCCACAAATTTGAAATCTTCTCATTCTGAAATATCCAGAGTTCTATACATATAAAAGGAAACTTTCTGTTGCATTATTTATGTAATGGGCATATCGCTAGTTTTCTGCCAGAAATCTATTCATCACCAAAAAAATTGGAATGGGAGAAATATCCAAATTTATTTTACAATTTTTTTCAAATTGATCACTTTTATGTGAACTGATCTGACATTTACTTTTTAAATGAACATATGTGGTAAGAGCAGGGTTCTAAATTTGTCTTGAAGACCTGTTATATAAGCCCCTACTTTGGGCATTAAATATCCCAGCAAATTATCCCCTTCAGCCTCACTTCCAAGCCTGGATTTCTTGCTGCTAGTTTAAATTATTTGTTTTATATTTCTTTGTCTATTGCAACAGACCTATGCTTTCCTTGGCATAGGGAATCCCAAGTGAGGAAACTCTCCTCACCAGTGCAGATGCCTGCCTACTTTTACATTCTTAGAAAGCTGCTTGGGACACTGGGATATCGAGTCACTCTGTTTCAGAAGCAAGATGTGAACCTAGATCTTCCTAACTCTGTGCCTCAGTGGCTTCTTTCCTTTGACCTATTCCTCTTTAAGAGTCCCCATTGTCTTTCTATGTGAAAGTCCTCTGTCATGGTGTAAAAGTTCCAACAGAAGCTCAGTGACATCTAATCCAAACTGAACATGTATAAGAATCCCCTCTATGAGGAGAAGCTAGGTGGTGCAGTAGATAAAGCATTGGCCCTGGATTCAGGAGGACCTGAGTTCAAATCTGACCTCAGACACTTGACATTTACTAGTTGTGTGACCCTGGGCAAGTCACTTAACCCTCATTGCCCCAGAAAAAAAAAAGAAAGAAAAAAAGAGAGAGAGAAGAATCCCCTCTATAACATTCCCAAAAAGTAGTCATTCAGCTTCTTAAAGACCTTCAGTACCCTGGTTAAGTGGCACAGGGAACAGGGTGGGGGTGATACCAAAAAGAACCACTGAGTAATAGATTTGGGATTTGAACCCGACTCCTTGCCTTATTTTATAGTTGTAAAAAAATGAAGCTCAGAGCAATTGAAGTCACTTGCCCATGGTCACCCATCTCATGAGTGGCAAAGACAGGATTGTAGCTGTCTTCAGGCATCCAAAGGGGGATTGGATGTGCTGTTTGGCCAAAATGGGTAGAACCAGAAGCAATAGGTTTCAATGACAGAGGTAGATTTGACTTCAAAGACATACAATGGAGGCAAAGAGGTCAGTCAACCTGCTTGTTCTGCAACTGTTGGGTAATACTTTCCTTCTCACCTTCTTACTTTGACAACCACACCCTTTCTCTTGTTTTGCTAACCTCTTACCTAGGCATACCAGTTTCTCTCCTCCTACCTTATCTTAATGACTTTTCCCTACCAATTTCCTTTAACTCCTATAATCCTCTGCTTCCTTCTTCACTTTAAGCCCCAATCTTCTTCCTTGGGTCCTTCATCTTCCTTCAGTTATACTCATTATCCTTTATCTCAGATCCTTCTTCTCCTTCAACTTCCCCAATTTTCCTTCCCCAACTTCAATTTCCTTCCCAATTCCAAAACCCTCTAAGTCTTCTTCATAATTCCTTTTTGGTTCAATTTTTCCTTTACCTTCTCCTACATAGACTCCAAAATGAGAATCCTGGTGAAGCCAAACATTGACTGTAATTCCTTAGGCCACCCTCACACTGAGTCTTTGAGTCTCTATCCTGGTATTCTGGTTAACAGATTATGAAGACAAGCCAAGAAAGGGTTGGCTTAAATGATTTATAAGGTTTCTTCTACCTCCAAGTCCTAAATGAATAAAACTGGTACAGAGCTGGCCAATGAAAATACTTGTTATTGCTGAGAAATTTCTGACTTTTTGTGATTCCATTTGGGACTTTCTTGGCAAAGATACTGGAGTGGTCTGCCATTTCCTTCTCTAGCTCATTTGACAGATGAGGAAATTGAGGAAAAAAGGGTTTAGTGCCTTACCCAGGGTCACCCAGCTGGTAAGTGTCTAAGGCTGGATTTGAACTCATGAAGAGGAGCCCAGCCCTCTATACACTGTACCACCTAGCTGATAAAAATACTGTGTAGGAGCAAATTTTGTGTGTTAAAGAGTAAATTGGCCTCTAATTTGCTCAGAATACCCCTCAACCTCCACTATGTTTGTCAAAGGTTATACTAGAAAAACCCAAGTAGGAAATTTGCAAACTGTTTCAGAGTTGAACAGCAGCTACTCAGAAAAATATTGAGACAATTGGCTATGAAATTGGTGCTATGAAAATGTTCCTGGCAAAGTCTAATGTCTCCGTGTACCAAATGGACTTTTCCTAGGCACAGAGGCATTAGAGAAGATGCCATCACCCCGCCTTATCAAGACCCATCTGCCAACTGATCTGCTTCCCAAGGATTTCTGGAAAAACAACTGCAAGGTAATTTGATGCAGCTCTCTAAACCATTTAGGTATATCGTCATCATTATTGTTGTTGTTCAATCATTTTTCAGTAGTGTCCAACTCTTTGTGATCCCATTAGGGGTTTTCTTGGCAAAGATGCTAGAGTGGTTGGCCATTTGCTTCTCCAGCTCATTTTACAGATGAGAAAACTGAGGCAAATGGGGTTAAGTGACTTGCCCAGGGTCTCACAGGTAGCAAGTGTCTGAGATCAAATTTGAACTCAGGAATTTGAGTCTTCCTGACTCTAGACCTGGTACTCTATCCACTGTAGCACCACCTAGCTTCTCTGAAGCATAAAGCTCACTAAGTGCTTGATTGTTAATTGGTAGAGCTAGATATAGGGGCACAGATAATTACTGTCTTCTGTCAATCCAAAGTTGTCATCCATATTACTGGCCACCACAAAAAGTTACTGTCTCAACTCCATAAGATAAGGATTTAATTTAAGGACTTAAAGCAAAAGTACATTCGTTTTACAATAAAGCACCACTCCAGGGACTCCCCATTTTCTCAATGTATTGTGTCCTATTCTGGAAAGTGAATGGGAGGCTTAAACTATAAAACTGGTATTTAATCCAAGTCAATTAAATAGCATTCACTAAGTGCTAACTATATGTAAGGTTCTAGAGATGTAAGACAAAACCAAAACAATTCCTGTCCTCAAAGAGCTTATATTCTCCTGGAAGAGGGATGGGAATCAGAATAGGGATGAGTCGATGCAAGAGAACTTGAGGAAGTATGGAACATTCAGGATGATTTAATAAAATGTAAGCTCCATAAGGAGAAGAAATTGGCTTTTGTATGTGAAGCTTCAGTGATTGGATCACAGTTGACTTGTTGATTGATTGGAGAAGTGGGTGGGAAGGAGTAGACATTATTACTGAGCTTGATGCTGCTTTAAATCATATGAGTGAATGACATGCCAGTCAGACAAGGAGACCTTGCTACACTGGTGATTAGGATTGTAGGGTGTGCAGAGAGTAAAATGCTAGCAAGTCATGAGGAACTGTATGATCTTGGCCATAAAATGTGGTTTAGAACTTTGGGGGGAAACCATCACCATTTTGGCCTAAAGCAAGACTTCTTAAACTACCCACTCACAACCCCTTTTTGCCCAAGAAATTTTTACACAACCCCAGGTACATAGGTATATAAAATAGATATAAACTTTTACTGTTGCCAAATTTTTTTGGGACCCCTCCATTCAGTTATGCTACCTCATGTGGGGTCATGACCCAGAATTTAAGAAGCTAGGACCTAGGGGCAGCTAGGTGGTGCAGTGGATAGAGCACTGGGCCTGGATTCAGGAGGACCTGAGTTCAAATCTGGCCTCAGACACTTAACACTTACTAGCTGTGTGATCCTGGGCAAGTCACTTAACCCCAATTGCCCCGACAAAAAAAAAAAAAAGAAGAAGAAGCTAGGACCTAGAGTAACCAAAGCAACTCTCGAATGAATTGTCTACTTCTGAGGAGTTCCCTGGATATCTGATACTGAAACAAGCATAGACAGGACCCTATAGGGCAACTATGACTTTCCCAGGTTCACATCTCCTGTGTATTTGGGAGAAGAGAAGTAGGAAGGAGAAATAGGTGGAATGGAGGGATAAACATTTATTGAGAGCCTACTATACAACAGGCCTTGTGCTAAGCTCTTTACAAATGGCTGATTTGATCCTCATGACAACTCTGAGAGGTAGGTGATATCATCACCCCCATTTTACAGATGAGAAAACTGAGGCAAACAAAGGCTAAATAACTTCCCCAGGAACACATAGCTAGTAGGTGTCTCAGGTTGGATTCGAATTCAGATCTTCCTGACTCTAAAGGTCCATCACTCTGTCTATCTCTAATAGATAGATGGATAACACATTTATTTAGCACTTGTTTACTGGACCCTGTGCTAAGGGATTGAGATATAATTGCACATGCTTTTGGACTTTTCCAATGTATCCATCAATTATGATGATTTTTTTCCTCTAAAAGAAATTACACTATTCGTCATATCAGATGGCTCTCAAGGAGGGTGAAGTGAAGGGATGGATACATGGGACAAAATGGTAATGTAAGAAACAGAAAACATCAAAATAAAATAAAAAGAAACAAAAAAGAAACAGAAAACATCAATAAAATTACAAGAAATAGTAAAAGAAAATTTAAAGGACAAAGTAGGAAGAGAGGAAACAGCAGCATAGTGAAGAGCAGTGTTGTATGGAGGCAAGATAAGGTAGAAGCCTACCTATCAAAGCAGGGGAAATATAGATAATGACATTTTAACCACCACTACCAACCTGGAAAGGCAATCCCAAAGCCAACCTATAGGTATGAGCTACCAATTTTAAAAATTAAGTATGTTAATGAATTATTAGCTTTTTTGAAGCTCAATTACTTTCATGATTCCAAGTCTCTTCCTGGGATTCCCACTAAATCTCCTTTCCATCCTCTTACAGATAATTTACATGGCAAGAAATGCCAAAGATGTTGCAGTTTCATATTACCATTTTGACTTGATGAATAAATTAGAACCTTACCCAAACTCATGGGCAGAATACCTGGAGAAGTACATGACTGGGAAAGGTATGTTGGAATTATCCCAAAAAATATATTCATTCTTGAATGTTTCTGTTTGGTGGGGGTTTTGTTTTGTTTTTTGTTTTTCTGGTACTTTCCATTTTTAATTTCATTTCCCAAAATTTCCCTCCTCCCTCACTAGTCCAGAGAGGGGCAGAGGCAGAGAAATTACCCCACATACTGGCCAAACACATTATATGTAGCATTCTATATTCATAGTCCCACACCTTGGCAAAGAAGAGAAGGACATTCTCAAATGTCTTCTTTGGGACCAAGTTCAGGCATCAGCTTTGATTGTTTTACTATTGTTCTTTGCATTTACACTATTGCTGTCATTATGTATACTGTAGTACTGATTTTGTTTATCACTTTGTATCAGTTCATATGTCTTCTTAGGCTTCTTTGTATCTTTCACATCCATCAAATACACTACAGTAATGTTCCATTATATTCACATGCCACAATTCATATAATTATTCCCAATCTACTTTGCTTCTAAGTATTTGCAGCCACCAAAAAAAAGTTATGCTATAAATGTTTTGGTATATAAGGAGCTTTTCTTTTTTATATTGCCCTCCTAGGTACACATGCCTAGCAGTGGAATATCCAGGTCAAAGAATATGGATGTTTTAGTCACTTTCTTGGCATAATTCCAAATGACTTCCCTGAATGGTTAGACCAATTCGTAGCTCCACCAATAGCTTATTAGTGTATCTGTCTTTCCATGACCCCCCATAACCCAAACAAATAAAATCAAAGGATGTGAGCAACAGTACTTCCATCTTTGTCAATTTTCTGTGTGTGAGAAGGTAAAACCTCAAAATTGCTTCTCTTATTATTAGTGAGTTAAAAAAATTTTTCATGTGGTTGTTAATAATTTACTATTCTTCATTTAAGTACTGTTGCTCACATCCTTTGACCACTTATTCACTGGGATTAGGTTTTGTTCTTGTATATTATTGTATATCCCTATGTATCTTAGATATCAAACCCTTATCAGAAATATTTGATGCAAAGAAAAAAAATTTTCCCGATCAACTGCTTCCCTTCTTTTCCTAGGTGTATTACTTTTTTCATGTTAAAACTTTTTAAATTTCATGTAACTAAAATTATCTATTTTACTTTTTGTGATTGCCTCTAATATTTGCTTGGTTTAGCAAGTCTGACCATATCTTGGTAAGAATTGTCTCCCTAGTCATATCTGTACAAGATTCTAGATCTGATGTTCTTCTAATTTTTTGTGGCACACACTTTCATATTCAAGTGATATATGTATTTTTACCTTCTTGTGGTATGTGGTATAAAATGTTGGTATGAACTTAATTTATGATGAAGTGCTTTTCAGTTTTCACAACAATTCTTGACAAATAGAAAATCCTTCCCTCTGTAATTTATGATCTCAGGTTTATAAAATACGAGGTTATTTAGTTCAATTGTTTTATTTTCATTCTTCCTTATTTTTAATTAGCATAAAACACTTTTGATGACTACTACTTTATAATCTAGTTTGAATTTAGAAATACCACCCACACTATATCACTACTTTTTGGTCATTTCCCTTGAGATTCAAGATTTTCCATTCCTCCCAAAGAGCTATAAAACTATGCATGCTCTTTGATCCAGCAATCCCACTGCTAGTTTTATATCCCAAAGACATCCCAAAAAAGAAAAAAGGATCGGTTTGTACAAAAATATTTATAGCAGCTTTTTTTGTTGTTGTGGCTAAGAATTGGAAATCAAAGAGATACCCATCAATTGGGGAATGACTAACTGAGCTGTGGTATATGGTTGTAATGGAATATTATTGTGCTATAAGAAATGACAAGCAGGAGGATTTTTTTTAAAACCTGGAAAAACTTACATAAACTGATGTACAGTGAAGTGAACAGAACCATGAGAAAATGTGCACAGTGTCAGCAATATTGTTTGATGAAGAACTGTGAATGACTTAGCTATTCTCAGCAATACAATGATCCAAGACAATCCTAAGGGACTAATGATGAAGCATACTACCCACCTCTAGAGAAAGAACTGATGTTGATAGAACACAGACTGAAGTATGCTATTTTTCACTTTCTTTCTTTCTTTTCTTTTACTTGAGTCTCCTTATACAAAATGACTAATATGGAAATGTTTTGCATAATTGCACATGTATAACCTACATATGATTGCTTACTACCTCAGGGAGTGGGGAGGGGAGAGAGAAGGGGAAGGATAGAATTTAGAACTCGAAATTTTAAATAAAAATGTTTATTGGGGGGAAAAAGCCTTCCATTCTTCCAAACAAATTTTATGGTTTGTTTGTTTGTTTGTTTGTTTTTACCAACTCTATAAAGTATTCACTTCTGGGCAGCTAAGTGGCACAGTGGATAGAGCACTGGCCCTGAAGTTGGGAGGACCTGAGTTCAAATATCACTTTAGACACTTACTAGCTGTATGACTCTGGGCAAGTCACTTAACCCCAATTGTGTTAAAATAATAATAATAGTAATAGTAATAATGATGATAATAATAATAATAATAATAATAATCTAGGGCCATCTCCAGTCATCCTTATATATATCATTCCACTGGGTCCAGAGGCTCTGGAGGAAAGAGTGAGGTTGGTGACCTTGCACAGCCCTTCCTTATTTAAATCCAATTTGCTGCAAGTCATGACATCACCCTGTTGTCCTCCTCTTTGAGAATGGACAAACAACAGCAACAATAAAATATTCACTTAATAGTTTGATTGATATATTACTGAATTTGTAAATTACTTTAGGTAGTATCATTTTACTAAATTGGTAAGGCCTATCCATGAGCATCCAATATCCTTCTAATTATATATGTTATTCTTTATTTCACTGAAAAACATTTTGTAACTATAAAAATATAGGTCTTAGGTGCACCTTGGTAGATTGATCCCAGATATTTAATGAATTGTGTAATTACTTCGAATGAGTCTTTCTTTTCTATTATTTCCTTTTAGATTTTAGGTATCCTACTGACACTATTAACTATCTCAATCAGTTTCTTTGCTTATTTGCTTATTCTCTAGGGTTTTCTAAGCAAATCACATTGTCAGCAAATAGAATTGTTTTATCTCCTTTCGCCTATCTTTATGCTTTTAATTTATTTTTATTTTCTTATTTCTATAGTTAACATTTCTAAAATTATGACAAAAAACAGAGAGGAAAGGAAATAGTCTTGCTTTACTCCTTTATTTATGGAAAAATTTCTAATGCTTCCCCATTACAAGCAACATTTGCTTTTGATTTTAAATAGATTTTTTAAATCATATTAAAAGGTTCTTCTTGATCTGTGTATGGTTTTTTTTTTTTTGTTTTGGTTTTGGTTTTGTTTTTGTTTTTTTTAGTGAGGAAATTGGGGTTAAGTGACTTGCCCAGGGTCACACAGCTAGTAAGTGTTAAGTGTCTGAGGCCGGATTTGAACTCAGGTACTCCTGACTCCAGGGCCGGTACTCTATCCACTGCGCCATCTAGCTGCCCCTGTGTATGGTTTTTAGCATGAGTATTACACACCATTAAAGGCTTTTTCTGCTTCTATTTATAGAATCATGAGACTTTGAATGTCCTTATTTTTAGTATGATTGTGTCAAAGAGATAATAAGTAGCAGAGATGGAATCTGAACCCATGGGGGTCTTGTGACTCTACAGTCACTGTACTTATAACAGTATCATTCTGCCTCTGATCATATCCTTGGAAGAGGAGAAGGCTTCCTCCTCCAAAAAGCCTTATACTGCCTATCCTTAGTCAAGCTTTGATGGATGGGGAGTTGATAAGATGGAATGGTGGAGGGAAGAAGGGCCCATTTTTTTTAGTACTACATTTGTCTGTTAAAAGGATTTGGTACGGGGCGGCTAGGTGGCGCAGTAGATAGAGCACCAGCCCTGGAGTCAGGAGTACCCGAGTTCAAAATCCGGCCTCAGACACTTAATACTTACTAGCTGTGTGACCCTGGGCAAGTCACTTAACCCCAATTGCCTCACTAAAAAAAAAAAAAAAAAAAAAAAAAAAAAAAGGATTTGGTACATGGTTCTCTTGATCAATTTTTGAGAATGATTAGCGTAATAATTAGGTAATAATTATTTTTAAAGGTTTGATAAAATTCCTTGGTAAAATCACTGGACCCAGATTGCTGTGATTTTCCACCCTTTGGTTCAATTTCCTTTTCTAAAATTAGTTTGTTTAAGATCTCTATCTGGCATTCTGTGAATGTATCTTTGTAGCTAATTCTCTATTTCTTAAATATATGTATACTTTCACCCTGAAATTTTTCTAATATTCTTCCCATTTTTTCTTACCATTAATAATGTCATGGTGAAAAAAATACAAATCATAATTATTTTGTGACATTTTGATGGACTAATCCCCCAACCTCTTGGTGACCTAATAGTGGAAAGCCCCCATCCTTTATTGAAGAAGAAATAAGATATAACAAACTATGTAAATATATGAAAAAACATATAGCCTCATTCACTGTGGTAATAAATAGTTGTGGTCCTTAGATAAAAGATACCTGTAATCTTGTCTAAATGGTAATCTCAACCATCAAGTTTTGTTTAATTGTAAAAGTATTTGGTCATTTTCCTTTGCCTCCTGCCCTTGGACGGAAAATGTTTCCTTATTCTAATAACAAAGCATACTAGTTACATTTCAAATACTCCCTTTTTTGAATGATGCCCCCTTTATCTATCCCCCCTCCTCCTGTGAAATGTTTTATGTTATCTATCCTAAATGCCACAAAATGCTTCTGACTGGCAATGTACTCTAAGCAGACCCGAAAAAAAAAACCTAAGAAACTAAAATTGTTATCATCAAGAGCAGTCTTCCTTTGTGTGCCAATAAATTTCTTTGCTTTCAGTTTGGCACCATATCTTTGACCCACAGTCATCAAGCCTCCACTTATGGGAAAGCTTCTCCCAAGAGGTCCTATTCCTCTCTGTCAAGAGAAAACCCCCACGGAGGTGGCTAGGTGGCTCAGTGGATAAAGCACCAGCCCTGGAGTCAGAAGTACCTAAGTTCAAATCCGGCCTCAGACACTTGACACTTACTAGCTGTGTGACCATGGGCAAGTCACTTAACCCCCATTGCCCTGCAAAAAACAAAACAAAACAAAACAAAAAGAGAATCCCCCCACAATGCACATCCAAACACAAATACTAAGCTAAAAAGTCTTCAGTCTTATGTTTTCAGTTGCCCTGGTAACCAAATTAGATCAAATCTTTAACCAGTTGTAATGACACCAAAAATCTAATCAGATAGAAATATGGTTAATTGGATAGATTCTTACAGAAATTACCTTTCCCTTTTTCTGTTTTTAGTATCCTATGGCTCCTGGTTTGCCCATGTAAAGAGCTGGTGGAATAAAAAGGAAGATTACCCTATGCTCTATCTGTTCTATGAAGATATGAAAAAGGTAAAGCATATTATGCATTACACTGTGGTTGATTCTTCCTCACTACCATGGGGTAAGAAGATTCATATCAATAGATGTTTGGGCTTATACTCTTCACTCATTCACTGACAGAGGTGCTCATCTATCTAGTTTCAACTCTTAATTATGTTCCCTCAGAGTTAATATATAGAAGATGGTCAATAGAGAGTCCTTTGTACCCTGTTTCATCTCAGAGGGTGGGGTGGTTATGACTGCCAGGGATGTATAAACAAGAATGAATCACTCATCTACAGTCAATGAGCAGCTTCTATACAAGGTGGAGCAAAGTCTAATTTTTTTCCTTTTTTACATACTTGATGGGCAGAATGTAAAGAGAAAAATCAGGACTCAAGTGGGGCAAAAAATTAATGTATTCAATTTTCTTCCTCACATTCTGACCAAAATCATATTTTCTGAAGTCCTTTCCCTTGGTCTTTAAGAAATGTAAAAAGAGGGCAGTTAGGTGGCGCAGTGGATAGAGCGCCGGCCCTGGATTCAGGAGGACCTGAGTTCAAATCCGGCCTCAGACACTTTACACACTTACTAGCTGTGTGACCCTGAGCAAGTCACTTAACCCCAATTGCCTCACTAAAAAAGAAAAAAAAATAAAAGAAATGTAAAAAGATCAAGCTCCCAGAAAATCAGACCCCTAAGTACAGTCTCAAAGGTTCCTCTCTGCTTCCTAGAATGTCTACCCAGCCTCCATCCTCAGGGAGAAACAAATTCGAAGCACTTGCCCTAACAGTGAATTCAATTATTTACTTAGATTTGGGCTTGGTGAGGAGAGGAAGGGCAGAGGACTACGAACAGACCATTTCAATTATAAATAACTAGGATTGATCATATTCCTTCTCTTTCTCTACTTCCTTCTTTGTACAGAAAGAGGAAGGAGAAAACGAATAAGAGGTTACTATGCGGAGAAATATACAATTAATAAACATATCCTGGCAGAGAAGTTCTAGACTACAGGGGCAGCATAAGACTTATATTTTCTGAGCCAGTATGTGGATTTGACAGCTAGGCAGCACCACAGTACATAGAGTACTGGGTAGCAATGAGGAAGATGGATCTTTCTGAATTCAAATCTGGCCTCAGACACATACTTGCTGTGTGATACTGGGCAAGTCACTCAACCCCGTTTGCCTCAGTTTCTTCATCTTTAAAATGAACTGGAGAAGAAATTGGCAAACCATTCCAGCACCTTTGCCAAGAAAACCCCAAAATGGGTTCACAAAGAGTCAGACACAACTAAAACAATTCAACAACAATAATTTGTCACAAGGATTTGGGCAGGGAGAAGGAGGCAGTAGAAAAGTATTGATAGTAATATCAATGCCTTTTTCTATATTAAAATATTTATGTTTTTGAAGACTACATTCATAAGAAAAAGAAAATTTACAATAAAAAATAGAATTAATGTAAAATCATTAAAATACAAGTCTTTTGGGCAGCTAGGTGGCGCAGTAGATAAAGCATGGGCCCTGGATTCAGGAGGACCTGAGTTCAAATCTGGCCTCAGATACTTCACACTTACTAGCTGTGTGACCCTGGGCAAGTCACTTAACCCTCATTGCCCTGCAAAAAAAAAAAAAAAAAAACAACCAAGTCTTTTTATACTAGCCTCATGTCCTTTAAAAAACTACCCACAGTTATACCCATGACTCAGTCCAGTGTGTGGAGATCATATATTTCTAATATAAAGGAATAAAAGGGAAAATGCAAGTCATTAAAATATACAGAGGAGAGCAGAAGAAAGTTCAGAAGGAGACATAGAGAAGTAGGACAGTGTTAAATGTGAAATAAGATAAAAAAAACCAAGCTCTTCAATCATGAGTTCCATGATGTGCATCATGGAGACTCATGATTTCATCTATTCTCTATTCTTTTTATAGGGAAATGCTTTTGTTTATTGATGTTTCTCGAGTTCATAATGTTTAAAAAAGTAAACATTAGGGGGTGGCTAGATAGCACAGTGGATAAAGCACTGGCCCTGGATTCAGGAGTACCTGAGTTCAAATCCGGCCTCGGACACTTGACACTTACTAGCTGTGTGACCCTGGGCAAGTCACTTAACCCCCATTGCCCCGCAAAAAAAAAAAAAAAACAAGTAAACATTAATAGGGGAATCAATATGAAGGAAGTACAAAAGGACCAAGTTCTCTCTCCCAAATCCAATCTTATTCCATATTTAATAGAACTCTAAAAATTGGGGACTATTTTTTCCCTTGTCATGGTTCAACACCAGTGTCTTTCTGGCTGTTTTTGAGTAGAGAATAGAGAGAAGGAAAAGAAGAAAGAGTACCCTGGAGAACATAATATGAAAACATTGAACTTTTCATTGTAAGGGGCATGTAAAAGGGGAGCAGTAACAACCCACAATAATTTGTAGGGGAGCAACCCCCCCTTTTAATTGTAAGTGGAAGGGAGCTCAGAACTGTAATAGAAATAAATAGGACAGTGGGAGTCAAGGACAAAGAGGAGGTTATCAGGTGCACCCTTCACTGATTCCTCAACACCAATCCAGTGGAAGCTGCTTCTGCCTAGGTTTTTGTTTACCTCAAAGCTTTACTGGAAATTTGCATTTGCCAGTCCTCTCGTGATTGTGGGAGATCCAATGAATTCAGATTCCACTATTCCCCTCTTCCATACCCACCCCCATGTCTCATGAGCAAGGAATTATCCATAGGCCTTTTGCCTCTACGGAATCAAAACTTCTTCCCAAATCTCTACTTCTGGCCAACATTTATCACCCCAGATGTGCATTTAGCTAGCGCTTAACTTTTTTTAAAAATAATAATAATTAGACATAGAACATACATTATAATCATCCAAATAAGTTTTTCAATGTGTCTACTATGAAACAGCTACCATATTGGGTACTGGGGATGCAGATACAAAGAATGAAGCAATCCCTACTCTCAAGAAGCTAGGTAGAAGAGTGAATAGGGTAAGGAAGACCTAAATTCAAATCCAGTCTCAGATAGCTACACTTTCTAGCTGTGTGACCCCGGGCAAGTCATTAAGCCTCTGCCTTGGTTTGCATATTCATAAAATGTGGATAATAATAGCACCTATTTCCTCAGGGTTGAGGATCAAATATCTGTAAAACTCTTTGCAAACCTTAAGGTATTATATAAATGCTAGCTATTATTATTCCAATTATAATTAAATGGAAGGGGGAGGAGACCCAATTAAAGGTAAACCATATAAATGAACAGCAGCCTTTTTGTAATGCAGCCAGAGGACAGACCTGTGTCTTTTCTCCATACCTGACTACTGGCAAGGTAGGGTCAGTAAGCAGTGTCCCATGAGCTCCAGTTACCACCACTCTTTGAGGGAGTGGGGAAGGAGGACACCTAGGGATCAGATGTATTCCTTGACCCAAATCCTCTCTTCCATCATCTCTCCTTGACATATTCCAGAAAAACAAATTCACTGACGTACTTGGCACTCTAACTCTTTTAAAATATCTCTCTTGGGGGCAGCTAAGTGGATAGAGCACCGGCCCTGGAGTCAGGAGGACCTGAGTTCAAATCTAGACTCAGACACTTGACACTTACTAGCTATGTGACCCTGGGAAAGTCACTTAACCCTCATTGCCCCACCAAAAAAAAAATTTTTTTTTAAGGCAAAAAAAATAAAATATCTCTCTCTCCATTGGCAGAACCCTAAGAAAGAAATCGAGAAGGTGGTGCAGTTCCTGGGGAAAAAAGTAGATCAAGCAGTCTTGGAGAAGATCGTCCATCATACCTCATTTGAAATGATGAAAAGCAATCCCTTGTTAAACTTCACAAATATATCAAGTAAAATGATGGATCACAGTATCTCCTCTCACATGCGGAAGGGTAACTATTTTCCTAAGATTTTAATAACCATTTCTGTGCTCTCATTGTTTGGTGTGGTGGGAAGGAATGATAATTGTGAGAAACAGGTGCAGACCACCTTCTCAAAATAAGTTCTTTCTGAGGCAGCTTTGGTATGACAAAAGCCTTTACTGCATTCTTTTGAGAATGGGCACCCACAGAAAAAAAGCAGTAGAAGAGTGAGTGCAAATGCTGAAAGCAAGCACCTTGTATATTTATCCTACACGCTGCTGCAATGAGTCCCTCCCTGAGCCACCACAGGTTGCTAGGTACAGGTTAGGTTCACAATCTTCCCAGAAGAGTTCTAGCTAAATCCTCCTTGATATGTTAACCCTCCCATACACATACACCTTCATGCGACCCATGATGGAAAATGGGGTAGAGATTTTAGACAGGGGAGGAGAAATTAATATTAATAAATCTATTAAGCAAGCACAGTAGAGACTAGGGTTAACCTTTTACTTACTTTAGGAAAGAGACCAGCAAGAGACAGCTCAAAATGGTTTCTATATCTAGCCCTGAAAAACCTTACTTTTCTCTTTCTTTAGTCGGGTAATTCACTAGATAACATTGCCCTGCTGTTCCCTATACGGGGCATGCTTTCTTTGAGATCTCCTCATGTATCAAGCTATTCTGAAAAGATTTCACCGTGTATCAAACTATTACTGTTTCTCACAATAATAATAGTAAGTATCATCATCATCGCTAGCATTTATGTAGTGCCTGCATGTCACCTGCCAGGCACTGTGCTAAATGCTTTAGAAATATTATCTCCAGAGCAGCTAGGTGGCGCTGCAGTGGATAGAGCACCAGCCCTGGATTCAGGAGGACCTGAGTTCAAATCCGGTCTCAGACACTTAACACTTACTAGCTGTGTGACCCTGGGCAAGTCACTTAACCCCCACTGCCCTGCAAAACAAAACAAAACAAAAAAAGAAATATTATCTTCTTTGATGCATACAACAGTCCTAGGAGGTAAGTGGCCTTATTCCCATTTTACAGATAAGGAAACTGAGGCAGATGGTGGTTAGCTTTACAAATATCTCATTTGATCCACACAACAACCCTAGGAGGTAGGTACTATTATCCCCATTTTACAGATGAGGAAACTGAGGCAGAGAGAGAGATTGAATATCTTACCCAGTTTCACACAACACAAGTGTGAGGGAGGATTTGAATTTCTCTTCCTGATTCCAAGTCAAGCACTTTATTTTCTACCCTCCCAGACATAATTCTTCTTTTTTCCAAGTCAGGATTTCCATAGTTTTTCAGTCCCTATTCCATTTTGGCTTTTGGTAAACCTTATCATACCCTCAACTTAATCTGAAAGGAAATCTAGTCTAGAGTTTAAGCATATAAAAAAGAAAGAATAAGCTTTTCATATCCTTCTGGCTATATGTATTCAAGGTTGGGGAATCCCTGGTGTATTCGGAATGGTAGCTAGATTAATGTGGGGGTGGGGGGGGTAAAATAGCAGATTGAGACTTTTCATACATTCTGAGCTAGAGCTCTCCTTCACTAAAACATCTTGCTTTAAATCACATAAATCTAGATCATCATCTACATGATAAGACAAATCAATCAAAGGCTGATTATTGGGGTTTTTTAAAAGAACAACTCCCTTAGTGCATTTCCAATCTGTTTTTATTTACCAAATTTCATTTACACTAAGCCTTTCCAGGTTGGTAGTTTTTCTGACATGATAGGGGAATCATGGAATCATAGAAATAGATAACTGGAGGGAACCTCAGTCTTGACAACATCCCCAGAATGGGAATCCCACTCATCCCTTGGGTGAGGGAAACTGATTCCACATTGGTAGAGTTCTAATGGCTGGGAAGTTGTTTTGTTTTGTTTTTCTTTTGTTAAGCCGAAATCTGCTTCCCTGTAATATCAGGGTTGTGCTCATAAATGCTTAATAAGCAAGCCTGAGTAGGGGTGAGGAGTATAAAAAAATGTAGAGGGAGAAAAAAAAGAAAGAAATGTAGGCAGGGAAACATTTGCTTTTTGTTTTTGTTTTTGGTTTTTTTTTGGTCTGTGTGTTTGTTTCTTTTGGTGGGCAACTGGGGCTAAGTGACTTGTCCAGGGTCACACAGCTAGCAGTCTGAGGTCAGATTTGAACTCAGGCCCTCCTGAATCCAGGGCAGGTGCTTTATCTACTGTGCCACCTAGCTGCCCCCAAACATTTACCTGTAATTGATGTTATTAATAATTTATTAAGTAGGCAATCAACAAAACAATAAATCAAGTCCTGATTTGTGGTGATTGTCATTCCTGGGCTGTAAATTCTCAAATGGGCACTACGTGACACAGTGAATAGAGTACCCAATTCATCTTCGTGAGTTCAAATCTGGCCTCAGACATTTAGTAGAAATGTGACTTTGGGCAAGTCACTTTACCCTGTTTGCCTCAGTTTCTTCATCTGTAAAATGAGCCCGGAGAAGGAAATGACAAGCCACTCCAGTATCTCTGCCAAGAAAACCCCAAGTGGGGTCAGGAAGAGTCAGACACGACTGAAATGACTGAACAACACACCAAAAAATCATATTGAAAATTTAACAATGGGCTCTCAAAAGCCAGTTCAGTTCTGGCTTGAACAGAGGGATCGAACACCCCTCTATGTAATTTCTACCCATGGATCCTAATGTTGAATCAGGAGCTAAGCAGACAACCCTTTAAATATTTAAAGTTTTCTAGGATGTCCCCCAACCACAAGACACTCAAGTCTTCTCTTTTCCAGGCTAACCATTCTTATTTCTTTCAACCAACCTTTCATATACCACAGATTTCAAATATCATCACCATCCTGGTCACTCTCCCTGAGACACACCCCAGTCTGTGGATGTCCTTTCTGAAGGAGGGTGCCCAGGACTATGTTTCTGTTGATTCGACCTAATACTGTTGTTTCGGGAGGCTAGGGTGATACCTCATCGCAGTGTTGACTCACAATGAACCTACAGCTAATAAAGTGCCTCCAGTTTGGGGTTTTGTTCTTCTTTTTCACATGAATTGCTTTCATGATCTCATCCATGGACAAATAACTTCTTGAACATTTGTGTAGAACATTACCTTTAGCCCTATGAAATTCCGTCCCTTTTCAGTCCCCCATTCTGGATTTTCATGGATCTAAATGCTGCCACCTGAGAAAATAGCTCTTTTTCTCAGCTTTGTGTCATATGAGTTGGATGAGAAAGCCATATATGCCTTGATCCAAAGAATTCATAAAAATTTCAAACAGAAGAAGGTACTATATAGAAACGACTCAACTAGCTAGCCTTCTCCAGTTTGATATCAGCTTAATAATGACGATTCTTTGGATCGAGGCAGTCAAACCATCTGAACCCACCTAATTGTACCTTACATCTCTTCCATCTTGTCCACAAGGATTTCATGAAAAAACTCCATCAAAAGCCATACAAAGGATCTTATGGAGAAAACAACAACAACAATTAAAAAAAAAACTTCTCAAAAGCTATATGTAGGATCTCCTTTTTTAAAAAAACTTATCAAAAGTCATATGTGGTTGTGGAGAGCAATTTGGAACTATGCCCAAAGGGTTATCAAACTGTGTATACCCTTTGATCCAGCAATAACCACTTCTAGGTTTATATCCCAAAGACATGCCAAGAGAAAATACAAAAATATTTATAGCAGCTCTTTTTGTGGTGGCTAACAATTGTAAATCAAAGGAATGCTCATCAACTGGGAAATGGTTAAACAAACTGTGGTATATAATTTTGATGGAATATTATTTTTTTTGCATTAGTCATGTTGTGAAAGAAGAATCAGAACAAAAGGGGAAAACCTCAACCAAAAAAAAAAAAGTAGAAATGGTATGGTTCAATCTGCATCCAGATTCCAGTTCTTTTTTTCTGGATGTGGAGAGAATTTTCCATCATGAGTCCTTTGGAATTTTGATGGAATATTATTGTTGCTATAAGAAATGACAAGTAGGATGATTTCAGAAAGACCTGGAAAGATTTGTATGAACTGATGTATAGTGAAGTGAGCAGAACCAGGAGAACATTGTACACAGTGACAGCAATATTGTTTGACTAAGAACTGTGAATGACTTAGCTTTTCTCAGCAATACAATGATCCAAGACAATCCCAGAGGACTAATGATGAAGTGTACTATCCACCTCCAAAGAAAAAACTAGTATTGATTGAACACAGACTGAAACATGCTATTTTTCATTTTCTTTCTTTTTTTTCTTTTAAGTCTTCTTATACAAAATTATTATGGTCATGTTTTACATAATTATACGTGTATAACCTATATCTGATTGCTTCACTGCCTCAGGGAGGAGAAAAGAGGAGGGGGGAAGGAGGAATAGAATTTCAAACTCAAAACTTTAAATAAAAATGTTTATTATTATTATTATTATTTGTAACTCATACGTAGGATCTCATGAAAAAACTTATCAAAAGTCCTATATAGGATCTCATGAAAATACTATCCAATGGAAAAGGACAATAGAAGGCAACATTGACTTCCCCTTTCTCAGCCTGTAGGTGTCACTAGAAGACTGCTGATAAGTCTCCAGTAACTGTTCTTCTCCAGCTAATCAGCAAAGCAGAACCTCTCTTTCACGGTCCCTGCAAAGAAATTGACCAATGGGAAGCCTTGTGGGTCTTCTGCTCCCTGCTTCTTGTGCCTCTCCTGGGCTCACTCTCTCTTTTTTTGTTTGTTTGTTTGTTTTTGCAGGACAATGGTTAAGTGACTTGCCCAGGGTCACACAGCTAGTAAGTGTCAAGTGTCTGAGGCTGGATTTGAACTCAGGTCCTCCTGAATCCAGGGCAGGTGCTTTATCCTCTGTGCCACCTAGCTGCCCGTAGGCTCACTCTCTTGCTGCTCCTTTTATCATTTCTTCCTACACCCTGTTCTCAAAGCATTTTCTCATGCTTGGTAAGAAGCTAATGACTCAAACCAGAGCCTCCAACTAACCAGAGACTCATCTTGACCTTTTTGAGATAAAATTCTTAGAGGCAGCCAGGTGGTCCAGTGGGGAGAGCACTAGACCTGGAGTCAGAAACACCTATGTTCAAATCAGATACTTCCTAATTGTGTGTCCCTGGACAAAGCACTGTGTCTGCCTCAGTTTCCCCATTTATAAAATGAAAATAACAATAGCACCTACCTCACAGGGTTGTTGTGAGAATTAAATGAGGTGACATATTAAAGCACCATTTAAGCCCTATATTGGTTCATGACCTATTCCTTTTCTAAGAACTCACAAACAATTGTCAAGACAGAAATGGGTTGAAAGTGTCATTCCCTTTCTTTTTTGTTTTTCAGGGATTGTTGGTGACTGGAAGAATTACTTCACCGTGGCCCAAAATGAAATATTTGATGCAATATATGAGAAGGAAATGGCCAAAACCACACTAAAGTTCTGTACAGAGGTCTAGGGCGACCTGACTCTCAAACCTGTGTTTCTGTGTTGTTAATTGAAGGCACTCGTGGCTAAACATGTCCCTGTCCCCACTTGGTGGGTCCTACATGCCATCTACTGGTTTCTTGCTGCCAACACCCTTTCCATATAATAGGTTTACCTTATCAAGTTCCTGGTCAAAAGGGAATGTAAACTTTCACTTTTCCCTTGCCCTAATCACTCTGACACAGCACACAACTCTCCACTACTTTTCTCTTTATTCTTCTTCCTCTTCTTCCTTTTCTTTTATTCGTTCCTTCTCTTTCTTTTCTTCCTTATTTTTCCTTTTCTTCTGTATCCTTTCTTCTGTCTCTTCTTCCATTTTCTTCCTTCTTTTAATAAAGGGACACATGTCTCATCACTACAAAGAAATATGCCAGGGTTTAAAATAATTAAATGAAAACTTACAAAAGGCAGAAATCGTAAAAGCTGACCCTGACCTTCCATAAAAAATGTGCAAGGAATTAGTCACTGCCTGATCACAGTCCTCTTTTCTACCTTGTTCCCAGAGTCAGCTTGTCCGAGGTTGGATGGCAGTAGAGCAAGCCCAAGGATTTCTAGACCTGGCAGGTTCAAATTGCCATGAGAACCAGATTCCTTTGACTCTTTGTCATGTTCTTATTTATTCTATCTGGAGGCAAACTCTTCTGTATGGCAGAAGGCACTTTTTATCAATCCCATCTCTTTTTCCATTTGTTATTATGAAATCTTTATCTCATTTCAGGTTTCTTGGTGCCTGAAAAACTTCCTCCCCACTTGCATTTCCTAGAAGGCTACTAACAAGGCTTAGTTCAAGTACCACTTTCTACATAATGCCTTTCCAGAGAGAGAGAGAGAGAGAGAGAGAGAGAGAGAGAGAGAGAGAGAGAGAGAGAGAGAGAGAAAGGGAGAGAAAGGGAGAGGGAAAGGGGGAGGGGGAAGGGGAGGGGAAGGGGAGGGAGGGAGAGGGGAAGAATCTGCAAGCTACGTGGTATAGAGGATAGAGTGCTGGATAATGAGTGAGGAAAACCTGACTTCAAATCCAGCCTCAGATATTCATTGAACTCCATTTGCCTCAGTTTCCTCATCTATAAAATAACCTGGACAAGGGAACAGCAAACCATTCCAGTATCTTTGCCAAGAAAACTCCAAAATGGGGTCATGAAGAGTTGGATACAACTAATTGACTAAGCAACAAATATGTCTATTGTGTTTTCTTATCCATATGCATTGTTTCTTATTTGTGTTGTTCTTATGTGTACATTTTTTCTTATCTGTGTGATTCCCTGGAGGAAAATGTAAACTCCTTGAAGAAAAGACCCATTTTCATTTTCGTGTTTGATTTTACAAGTACCCAGCACTTAATACATGGTTATTACCAAAAAAAATGTTTTATTCAAAAATTTGTTTAAATTTTAAAATTTTAATGGTTATTACATCAAATTGCATTGCATCGCCACAGATTGAATTGAATACTCTTAGATGAGTAGAATGTTCTCTCTCTGAGAGCCAAGATTCTTCCTTTGAACCTCAAGCTGTCCTCCAGAGCTGACCTAACAGCTGCTTACTTCTCATTCCTAGAGATTTGGATATCTCCAGTCTCCAGAAAGTCATTCATGTGACATTCCTCAAGGATGAGGTTTGTTTTTCTAAAGTAGGTTTTTAAGAGATAAAGTGAGACTATCTCACCTGTTCATGGGTCCTATATAGATGATGCCCACATTTAAGTATCCAGCCCTAGCCGGTCTCCGGAGCTACAATACAGGGTGACCGTCTCATCTGCATTTTGGATAATCACAACTGCTACAAATTCAACCTTCCCTTTTTCCAAACTTCCCTGTTAGTCAAAGCCTCAGTGGCTTCTGGTCAGGGAGCATGTGGTAGGGATCACTATTCAGGTACAGATTGGGGATTATGGGGCATTCAAGAAAACTGGTACCTCTGGTATGAGAGCTTGATGAGCCCTTTTCGGAACTATTCATCCACCTTTAGTGTCCATCTTCACCCAATTCTCACCTGCAGCTCCAAGAAGCTATGGCCATACCCCAAGTCAACCATCTCAGCAGATGGGTTAAGCCAGGTTAAGAATAAGTGATAGGCCTCAAAAGGGTCTGTGAGTTAGAGGGATGTCTACCCTAAGCAGGAGCTCAGTCAGACATAGAAGACACCAACATCGTTCACTACATCCAGCCAGTTGTCCTGACTTTTGTCTTGCCACTGGACTCTGATGACTCTGGAGGAGTTTGAGGCTGATGACTTTGGGCACCTCCGCCTCACTTAAATCCAGTTCACTTGCAAGTCAAGACATAAAGGACCAACAACAACAAACACCCTTCCAGGCATGCCAACTTACAACTTCAGTGTCATCCTCAACTCCTCACCCTACAAATACAACCTGTTGCCAGGTGTTGTCCTTTCCATCTTGGCCCCTCATACAACTTACCCTAGTTCCGGTATTCATCACCCCTCCCCTGGATAATACACTAGTCTTTACCTAATGTCATCCATCCTCCATTCAGCTGCCAGAGTGAGAGCATAAATCTGATGATGTAACTCTTCTACCCAATAAACTTCCATGATTCTCTGTTGCCTTGAGGATAAAATATGAACTCCTCAGTTGAAAATTTAAAGCTCTTTATAATGTGGACCCTTCTTACCTTTGCAGTCTTCTTAAACTTGCTCATCTCCACATAATCTTCAGTCCCCTCACTTCCTTGCTTTTCCTCAAACACAGCATTTATTAAGCACTCCTGTGTACCAGGCACCATGCAAACGTCAGGCTAAAAAGAGCCTGATTGTGAAGAGGTCTTAATTCCCACCAAAGGAGTGTAAGGTTCTTAGAGGCTCCTGTGAAAGAATCTGAATACATAACCAAATTTTGTGGTGTCTAAAAATCAAAGGAAAACATGGAAGAAAAATCCACTTAGAACCTATCCCTAGGAGAGTACAATAGAACAGATCCACCTGAAAATAAGTTAATTGGGGGGAGGGAGAAATCAATTTCAATCAAACTTTAATTGACTTCAGATTTCTCTGCCACCCTGAGGCCATTAGGTGGGGCTGTGAATAGAGCCTTAAACCTGGAGTCAGGAATTTTTATTCAGTCCTTTCAGATTCTTCATGACCCCATTTGGGGTTTTATTGGCAGAGATACTGGAGTGGTTTGACATTTCCTTCTCCAGCTCATTTTCAACGTGAAGTGACTTGCCCAGGATTACACAGCTAGTGTCTGAGGCCAGATTTGAACTCACAAAGATGTATCTTCCTGATTCTAGGCCTGACCACTGTGCCACCTCACTACCCCTAGGGGATCAGGAAGACCTGGGTTCAAATCCATCTTCAGACACTTACTAGCTGTGTGACTCTGGAAAAGTCACTTAACCTTTGTCTGCCTCAGTTCCCTCATCTTTAAAATAAAATGGAGATATAATTTGGGAAAAATAAAATTCTAAATAAATATAAATAGATAGATGGATAGATGAATGAATAAATAAATAAATGAAGTGGAGAGAGTAATAGCACCCGCCTCTTAGGGTTGTTGTGAGGATCAAATGAGATCATATCTGTAAAGGGTTTAGCACAGTGCCTGGCATATAGTGGTGCTTAATATAAATCTTGTTCCCTTCCCCTTCCCTCTGCTGGCTGAGTGACTGATAATTCAGAATTAGAAATCTGAAACCTCCAGGCACTGCCAAGTTGTGTAAACAGCAGGTCGTTATTTGTTGTTTTTTACAGAGGCATAACAAAGGATAAATATTGTTTATTGGAGGAATGGAGAACAGATAATAAATCTCCCCAAAGAGGATTAGCTTAACACCCTAGATAAGAGTGGAGATTGGAAAAGATCTTGATGGACTGGAGCACCATTTTTTATTGAATAAGGTGAAATTGTAAAGGAATAAAGGCAGCTAAGTGACTCTGCAGTGGATAGAGCCCTGGGCTTAGAATCAGGAGGACTCATGTTCCTGAGTTCAAATCTGGCCTCAGACACTTAGTAGCTGTGTGACCCTGGGCAAGTCACTTAACCTTATTTGCCTCAGTTCCTCATCTTTAAAATGTGCACAACTCAAAGAGACAACTCTACAAGCACAGAATAGGGGAGGCATCAACAAGCATGAAAAAGAAAAATGATCTGGGGCCATTGGTGGGCTGCAAGCACACTGTAAGGAAGCAGTGGGATATAGTGGCCAAAAATATCTAACGTAATGTTTGGATGCATTCAGAGGGACACAACTTACAGAAGGAACAGAGGGGTGATCATGGAGTCAAACCTGGTCAGACCTCATCTGGAGTATTGTCTACAATTCTTTTTTTGGCTTTGTTTTTGTTTTTTGTTTTTAGAGGCAATTGGGGTTAAGTGACTTGCCCAGGGTCACATAGCTAGTAAGTGTCAAGTGTCTGAGGCTGGATTTGAACTCAGGTCCTCCTGAATCCAGTGCCGGATCTTTATCCACTTTACCACCTAGCAGCCCCAGTGTTGTCTACAATTCTGTTTTGCAGAGTTGAGGGGCATTGACAAGAGGAATGGCTATACAGCCTAGAGGAGGGCAACTGCATTAGTGAAGGGCCTTGAGGAATCAGTTGAAGGATCTAATATTAACAAAATTTGATGTAAAGATAATATGTGAACAAGAGAACACTCAGAAACTGTCCTTAGGAATGCAAACGGCTGTTGTGTGGAGGAGGGGCTGGATTTTTTCTGTTTGGTCCCACGGGGTGGAGGTATGAAGTTGCAAAGAGGGAAATTTGGCCTTGATGTTGAGAAAAACACACAGACAATGGGGGCTGTCCCAAAGGGATACTTAAGGAGGTGGTGGGATCCATCCCCTTGGAGGTCTTCAAGCAGAAGCTGGATGGTGATCATTTGTTGGATATGTTATATTCTGGGCTTGGGTTGGACTCTTGGCTGACAAAGGCCTTTTTCAATTCTGAAATTCTATGATTCTCTGACTTTGTGACATACCAAGTATCAGCCTCATCTTACATGTCCTTGAGTATGTGCCTCTACAATAACTCGAAGGCAGTGGCCAAAAATTATTTGTATGATGTGTTTGAAAAGATATAAAACCAGGAGTAGGAAAACATGGGATCAAGTCTCTGCTCTGTCATTTTGTGGTTGTCTGGTTTCAGGGTGTGTTCTTTAAATCCTTTGAGTCTTCAGGTTACTCATCTATAAAATGGGGATGACATTTACCCAGGTTTGCTAAGAGCTACAAACGCAAGGAGCACAGTAGGTAAAGTGCTTGCTTACAAGTCAGTCATCAGTCAACAAGCTTTTATAAGTGCTTACTATCTGTCAGTCATTGTGCTAAGTACAAAGAAAGGCAAAAACAAAACAAACAAAAGATAATCCCTATTTTCAAGGAATTCATAGTGTCATGTCAGAAAAACATGAATTTTAATCATACCTCAGACCCTTAACAGATGTCTGACCCTGGGCAAGTCACTTAACCCTGTTTGCCTCAGTTTCCTCATCTGTCAAATGAGACAGAGAAGGAAATGACAAGCCACTCCAATATCTTTGCCAAGAAACCCCCAAATGGAATCACAAAGACTGAAAAACAACCGAACAACAAGAAGCAAATGTAAGATATTTTTAAACTGAACTAGAACTTTCTTTATAGCCTGTGTTTAGTGGGGGGGAGGGGAATCAGTACTTGAAATCAATGGAATATGATTCATTTCAGATAAGTAGGAAGATATGAAACAACTTCATGACATTTTATTTTCTTACATGTAAGTGAGAACAAAATATAAATTGATCCTTATAATCTTTGGATAAAGCTGCACATTGAGAAAATGCATTCAATTACCACAGAAATCTGGTCCTGAAATCTCTATGGCAATGACAAGTCAAGATTAGAAACCTGAAATCTTTGGGGATTACCAAATTGTGTAAACATCTGGTTATTATACGTTGGGATTTTCTGTTTGGGTTTGGGTTTTTTTTTTTCTTTTTGTATTTACTTTTCTGACCTACCTATTGGAGCACAGCCAAAAGGTTTGGCTGTGGACCAAGATGGTGGAATGTCTGTCATTGGGAACAGCCTTTTTCCACCTAAGCCCCCAAGGGAATTTCAGACAGACTACTCAAAGTTCTGCCAATCTTGATCTTCAGGGTGGAGGTTGTGGCTAGAAGATGCCTAAGCAGGACATATTAGACACAAAGAGGCAAACAAGAGGGTGGAGGGAAAGGATTTCATTGTGAACAGGCAATGTGAGACCATGGAAAGTGGAAGGGAGAGAGGTAGAAACAGAAAAACAAAGAGACAGAGACAGAGAGTCAGAGACAGAGAAATGAAATTTGGTTCATATGAGGGCTTAGAGCCAATTTAGAACAGTTGGGCAAAGTGAGAGATTGGTATTCAACTGCTACAAACCCGGCAAATTGTAAATTTACATAATCCCTAGAGCAGGGGTTCTTATCCTGGGGTCCACAAACTGTTTTTTATTATTTTTTTGATAACTGTATTTCATTATTATTGCTTTCATTTGTGTTTTATTTCATGCATTTAAAAACATTTTTTTCTGAGAAGGGGTTCCTAGGCTTTACTAGACTGCCAAAAGGACCCGTGATACAAACATGGTTAAGAGCCGCTGGACAGGGCAGCTAGATAGCACAGTTGAATAAAGCACCAGCCCTGGAGTCAGGAGGACCTGAGTTCAAATCCAGCCTCAGACACTTGACACTTACTAACTGTGTGACCCTGGGCAAGTCACTTAACCCCCATTGCCCCGCCAAAAAAAAAAAAAGCCGCTGGACAAGAGATGAAACTGAGAGTTGGCAAGAATCACAGACTACAAAGGGACCAAAGTAGTAGAAAGTTGTCATTTTCCCTTTTTTTTCTGGTGGTGGCCAGTCAGCACACTAGTCTTTGAAAACCAAGTTATGTCCTATAAAGGGAGAGGAAGTGACTTGCTTGGAAAGAGGAAATCCTAACTCTAAAGAGGAATGAGCTGCTAGCAAAATTCTATCCATATGAAAGGAGAGGGGGTGAGTAGTATGAGCCGACTTAACACATTGTCTGGCTCAGTGGATGATTGACAGCTTGACCTGTCAATTACCACCTGCTGACTACACTTTTTTTTTTTATCTCAACCTGTGATTTCATTAGTATAAGGAAGTGTACTTGAGAAGACTAGCTCTGCCAATGCAGACAGGCAACTGTTCTGAAATGTAAGGTGTTAGAATATCAGATTGTACTTCTTCCACAGCCAAGGGACTGTTATATAAAAAGATGGTGTCTGAGAACTGCAGGGCTAGTGGGTATGTATTATGTATTAAGAAAGTGAAGTCATTAGAAATCCAAAGTTGAGAGAAGGGAAGGCATTTAGGTTAAGCTCAATGGACAGAAACAGAAGTGACATTGTTGTTGGAATATATGGCATACCACTTGGAAAGGAGGAGTAAATAGATGAGGAATCTGGGGAAAGAGATCCTAAGTCTCTTGACTTGGGAATGGAATAAATGGTCATGGGGGAAGACCTCAATTAACCAGACATCTGCTGGAGCTTTGCCAAAAGCAGAGCAGCTAATAATTTCTTGGCTTGGCTTAATGACAATTTCATCCTTTAGAGTTTCAAGGAATCACTGTAGGAATTGTTTTTCTGGCCATTGCTCTTACTAATAAGGAGGAAGTGCTTTCTGAAGTACAGCTGAATCCTATGTGAAGTAGTCATGTGTCAGTTGGTCAGTTGATAAATATAAAGCACCTACTATATATTGGGCACAGTGTGCTAAGTACTAGACTATTCAGAGTATCAATTATGTAATATATTGTGATGATAACCTTAGGAAGTGACTAGTAAGAATCAGTTATAGTGGATGAGGGAAAAGAAAGCCACAATTTTGACATCCACTCTAGATTTGGGGAGAGATCAGATTTCAAAGAGTTTAGAGAGAAAGGATTTGTAAAATCTTATTCTATAACACAAATAAGCCTTGGAAGGATAGGAGGATTCTGTTGCAGGTATATGCCCAACAAGGTGAAGAACCTGGAAAGGATGAAACCTACCCCCCTCCTTTTTTTAAAGTAATAAACATTTTTGTTTATAGTTTTGGGTTCCAACTTTTATCTCTCTTTCCTTCCCTCCCCTCCGCCCTCCCTGAGGCAGTAAGCAATCAGATATGGGTTATATATGTGCAATTATGTAAAACATTACCATATGAGTCATTTTGTACAAGAAAACTTGAATAAAAAAAATTAAAGAAAGTGAAAAATAGCTTGCTTCCGTATGTTCCTTCAATATCAGTTCTTTCTTTGGAGGTGGGTAGTATATTTCATCAATAGTCCTTTGGGATTGTCTTGTATTGTTGAGAATAGTTAAGTCATTCCCAGTTCTTCATCAAACAATATTGCTGTCTCTGTGCACAATGTTCTCTTGGTTCTGCTTACTTCACTATACATCAGTTCATACAAGTCTTTCCAGGCCTTTCTGAAATCATCCAGCTTGTCATTTCTTATAGTACAATAATATTCCATCACCATCATATACCACAACTTGTTTAGCCATTCCCCAATGGATGGGTATTCCTTTGATTTCCAATTCTTAGGCACCACAAAAAGAGCTGCTAGAAATATTTTTGTACAAATAGGTCTTTTTCTCTTTTTGGGGTGTCTTTGGGATATAAACCTAGCAGTAACCTACCCCCTTTTAAGGGAGAGAGTGGGCCTGAGGCTCAAAGAAGAACCTGGGTTCTGGGTTTCCTCCACTAGAAGTCAGGATGGGGAGAGGGGAAAGAAGGGTCAGTTTCCAGCCAGGGAGTGGGGAAATAAGAAGGGGAAAAGGCAGCTTGGGGCAGGGGCAGATTCAGGAGGACCTGAATTCAAATTTGGCCTCAGACACTTGACACTTATTAGCTGTGTGACCTTGAGCAAGTCATTTAACCCTCATTGCCCCCACTAAAAAAAAAAAAAAAAGAATCCACCCCCACACAGTTACCAAAAGAGATTGTTGGTACGGTCAGTGGTGGGTGTACTTCTGAAGTTTTGATGTGTGGACAAAAAGAAATGAGAGCTTTTTTTTTCTCCTTTTTCCTCCAGTGAATAGCCTGAATTCATTTCTTTAAGTAGCCCAAGAGACTCTCAAAAGTCTTCTCCAGCACCACAAGAAAGCATTGATTCTATGGTGCTCAGCTTTCCTTATAGCCCAACTCTCACAGCCGTACACTGCTACTGGAAAAACCTTACCTTTGAGTATATAGACCTTTGTTGGCAAGCTGATGTCTCCTTTTTATTATGGTCTCCAGATTTGCCATAAGTTCCCTTCTGGGGGCAGCTACGTGGTGTAGTGGATAGAGCACCGGCCCTGGAGTCAGGAGTACCTGAGTTCAAATCTGGCCTCAGACACTTAACATTTACTAGCTGTGTGACCCTGGGCAAGTCACTTAACCCCAATTGCCTCACTAAAAAAAAAAAAGTTTCCTTCCAAGGAGCAAGCATCTTTTCAATTCATGGCTGCAGTCACCATCTGCAGGGATCTTTGAGCCCTAGAATATAAAATCTGATGGTGCTGCCATTTCTTCTCTCTCTGTTTGCCAGGAAGAGAGGGGACCAGTTGCCAAGATCTTTGGGGGTTTTTTTAATATATTGAGCTACAAGCCAGTTTTCACACTCTCCTCTTTTACCCTCACAAAGAAGCTTCTTAATTCTTCTTCACTTTCTACCATCAGAATGAATGTCTGCATATCCGAAATTGTTCATGTTCCTTCCAGCATTTTGAGTTCTGGGAAGTAATAATTAGATTTCCCTGAGGTTCTGCAAAAGCCATGTCTACATAGCAAAAAAAAACTATGGCTGTGGGGACAGCTTCCTATCCAAGGAAAAGGATTTCCTTCCAAAGGTATGAATGAATAAAACATTTGCTAAGCACTTACTTTATGCCCAGTACTAAATGCTTTGGATTCAAATAGAAAAGGCAGACAGTCCCTGCTCACAAGGACCTCACATTCTAATGGGGAGAGACAACACATAGGGAAGGTTTCAGCAGCAGGAAGACAGATAGAAAGGTCCCATCTTAGGGTAGAGCAGCAAAGCAGATGTTAATGTATTTTCTTTCATGTCACTTTCACCAATAAAATCATATTTTCTGATGTTGAATCAACTGACTGTCAAGGGCCTTGGTGGCAAGAGCATTCCCATCAGGGCCTCCATAGCTGTGGCTGTAGCCCCTGCAAGGGCAGTGACTGGACCCTTTCCACGGGACCTGTTTCCCAGGAGGATGGCTATGGGCACTGGGCTGGAAGTATTGCTCTTGGGGTCAAGGTTCTGGGCTCTCTCAATGTCAAGGGAGTAGTGGTGATTAAGCTTGAGGCACACAAGCCTATCTTCCTCTTTCCTCCCCGGTCTCTCCCTCGAGGTAAAATCTGGGGAAGAATGCTCATGATTGAGATCAAGGCTGAAAGTTCCATCAGAGCTCTACATAACAGAATCGATTTTTTTCTTTTTCCACATGAGCTGTCTACTGAGAATAAACCCTAGTCTAAGTTACTTTCAGTGTCTTTGCCTCCAGACTCGGAAAACAAGACAATTGAGTTCAGAGTCCTTTTTGATGCAATTAAAGGGTACAGGCAGCCCAAGAGAATGGTTCTGAATGGTATTCCTCCAAACTGGATTGTTTCCTGCCACAATATTCTATCATCAACCACTATATAGTAAATATACCATTTGCCATCATGACCTAGGGTTGAGTTTAAAAGAGACTGTTAAGTGCTTTGTCCCTCTTCCATATGACCTCAACAGACTGGCTACTTCTCTAATTCATGCTGACCTAATTTGTATCATACTTTAAGAATGTGTCTCCTTCCACTAATTCCTATTCCAGACATGCATTTTATAATCTAGTGACTCAAAGATCATTGTAATTCTGCCCCCAAGAGGGAATCTACTGATTCTTGTAGCTAGAGGTCATGTTCATTTTAAATTTTAAATTGCTTCCTTCAGATTTTCCTGTTTAGATTACCTTCAGTTTTTTCCGGACTAATCAGTAATATGAATAAATAAATAGTCTTTTCACAGATCTCAGACCATTCAGTAAGACCATAGATCTACAACTGAAAGGGACCTCAGAAGTCACCTGATCCAAACTCTTCATTTTACAGATGAAGAAACTAAGTGATTTGTCCAAGGTCATGTAGTAGAGTGTTTTAGTAGTCTGGGTCTGATTTCCCTGTAGTTAGTGAAGATTGTCATTCTAGTACATGTGAGGGCAAAATCCATCCTCTTCTCAATAATTCTCAGGGAACTCAGCAGCAAAGTGACAAAGGCTTTATTTTCTTCTCGTGAGAGGGAGGCACCCTAGTGTGCAGCTAGTGGGTGCCCAGAAAGGGGGCTCGCAGGCCCTGTTTTATACCCTAGTCCCTAACTCGAATGGACCCTCCCCTTTTTCATCACTGGTGGGGTTACAATCTTCAAGCAAAAACAAGCTAATTGGAAAGCAGTATTCCTACCCCTCTTCCTTGTATGGGCATAACTCAGGAGTGGACCTTATACTTCCTTATATGGACACAACTCTGGAGTGGACTTTATTGCGACCAGGGCTCCTTGAACCATGTGACCTTGCTAACCTGAGGGGGAGGAGGGGATCTGAGACCTTTGTCCTACAAACAGGTGGGGGGGGGGGAGTACGACTGACTGTTATAGCTACATTGAGAGGAGAGAACTACCCATTTCTCATAGTATATATAACTGTGTACATTTTTCTTGACAAATAGATCTAAATTATCTAAAGTAGCAGTTCTCAAAGTATGGTCTGTAGACTCCTGAAAGACCCCAGACCCTTTCTGGAGGCTTGTGAGATGAACTATCTTCATATACTAAGATGTCTTTTGCCTATTAAAATAATTCTTTCTTTTCCAACTACATATTATGTAGAAGGCTAGATTTTCTTAATATACTTCAACCAAAACAACATATGGCAAAATGCAGAAGCAGAGAATCCAGCTGTCTTCTATTAAGCCAAACATTCAAGAAGTTTACAAAAATATGTAAAACAATGCCACTTTTCTCTCATTTTTTTTTAATTTGCAAAATTTTAACAGTAGCTAGCTTTTATAAACAATATTATTTCTTTGGAGTTTTAGAAATGAAACCAAGTTTTTTTATATATTTAAACAAAATCTGTAATAATAAGCCTGCAATTTCAGTGAATTAAAAATTGCAGAATGGAGACTGCAATTCTAGAGGGTTTTCCTCTAGAATAAAAAGGGCTAATGATGCCACCTGCTGGAGAACTACAGGTAAAACAATGGGTAGAGAATGATTGATACCATCATTAAAGGCTAACATTAAAGAAGGGAATGATTTTTTAAATTAAGATCAGCCAATCACATAGAGGATGAGAGGCAAAACCTGCTGGAAGCTTGGTCCAATGCTTGACTCTAAAGAGATGGAAGCTTCACAGGTTGTTGGGAACAATTTGTTTATTGGTAGATGGTTGTTGAAGCTTCCCATGAGTTCTGAAGGGTTTTGTTTTTTTTTTTTCAGGACAATGGGGGTTAAGTGGCTTACCCAGGGTCACACGGCTAGCAAATGTCAAGTGTCTGAGATCGAATTTGAACTCAGGTCCTCCTGAATCCAAGGCCGGTGCTCTATCCACTGCACCACCTAGCTGCCCCAAGACTCACTCTTAAAACAGGAAAACAGAGCTGCTTAACACAAACTGGCCATTGGCAACATTCAATAATCTTCTCCACATACTCTTCTCGCTTCCTCCTGTTGACATGAGCATTCTCGTCCATCTTGTAAAAGCACTCTGTTCCCTGGATAAGAGGAGACTCACAAATTCTGAGTCATGTGTCACATGACTCTGTCTGGCCATGAGTGCCCTCTTCTTTCTTTCCAGAAAATCCAAAGTGAATTTTAAGCCTCAGGATTAACTGTCCCACTGTGGATAGTGAACAGATCCAAGGAAAATGGGGTAGGGTGGGGAGGAGGGAAGGGCTAAGCACTTCCAAAGGTTCACAGCAGAGATGGGGACCCGGATGTCTCCACCTTTTCAGCTTTCCTTTGTGAATTGTCTTCCTTCTTAAAGGGAGTGGGGACGTCTTGTCTTTATTTCTCCAGCACTTACCAAAGTGCCCGGCCTTTGTTATTGACTACGGTCAGTGAGGCACGTCCTCCCTGGAGCAGTCCCCTGACCTGTCTTCCATCCCTGCACCTGTGCTACAAGCCCATAAGACTGTTCCCACTCCTTCATTTGTCCCTGGTAACCACCCTCAGGGTTTCATTGACAGAGCCCAATCTATTCCCAGGACTTCACCTTTCTTCTGCTTCCCTCCCACCTCTAATCAGGCATTAGGGGATGGATGGGTGAGGTCCAGATACTCTGAAAGATGGGATAGATCCTTTCTTAGTGGGACCACTAACAACCAGCCTTGTGTTACATCATAGACCACACCTTCCATGGGGAAAACCTAGGATTGTAGTTAATCCTTCATTCTCGAACAGGGAACAAAGACATCAGGAGGGTGATGTCTTGACTTGCAAGTGAATTGGATTTGAGTGAGGCAGAGTTGGGCAGGGCCCCCAGCCTTACTCTCTTCTCCAGAGTCAGTGGAGTCCCATGGAAAGATGACTGGCAATAGCCCCCTACTAGGTTTGGTAGTGATATGGACAGAGTGCCAAGATGTCTATGCCACAGTTCAACTCCCCTCTTCCACTAAATTTGCCCCAGGCATGGCCTGGAGTCAGGAAGAGGAATCTTCCTGAGTTCAAATCTGACCTCAGACACTTTCTAGCTGTGTGAGCCTGGACCTGAGCAAGTCACTTAATCCTGTTTGCCTTAGTTTCCTCATCTGTACAATGGGTTGGAGAAGGAAATTATAAACCACTCCAGTATCTCTGCCAAGAAAACTCTAAACAGGGTCGCAGAGAGTCAGACACGACTGAAAAACAACCAAAGAACAACAAAAAGCTAAATTCTGTTATAACTCTGCCCTTATGCCCGAGTTGTTTCTGGGTTTCCTCCCAGCCAGCCCAGGGCTTTTAGGCAATGTCAGAGCTTATGGCAGCTCATGGCTACCTGCCATCAAACAGGAAATGGGGAGGAATTGGTCAATAGACCCAGAGGGTATAAGTAGACCGCACCATTGTGGGAATCCTGGGATGCCCAAGTGATTTTTTGACAGCTGATTGATTCTCTTTGGAATCATGATCTGCTATGTCCCATGACCCCACCCCAAGGGGTTTCCTCTGGAAATTATCTCTATTGGAGCCACTGTCGATAGAACTTTCATTCCCAAACTGCAGGTTCTCATGCCTTCTAAAGTGATTTCTGTGTGCCTAGTGAACATTTTAAGTCAACTAGATCTTCTAGCGAGACTTCAACCCATTTACAAAATTTCCACTCTCGTTTGATCTCTCTAGCTGCATTTTTCACAAGATAGTCCCATGTGATTTCTAGCTTCGTCGTGTTACAATTGGTTTTCTCCAATTAATTTCTCTGTAATCCAGCTGTTGGAAGCCATCCATCCTACACTATGGCAGCTGTATAGAGTATAGGATGTGGGAAGAGACTGGAGACACAGAAAATAGTGAGAAAAATATTGTAATAGAACATGAGAGAGGTGATAAAGGCCAGGTAAATGGGGAGAAGGGGAAAGATGTGAGAAATGTTGTGAAAGGAGAATCAACAAGACTTGACAAATTATTGTACAGGGGATGAGGGTGAGTAAAGAGTCTAGGATGACCCTGAAGTTGTGACAGTGGGAGACTAGAAGAATGGTGGTACCAATGGCAGCACTTCACTCTCTTGAACTGTCTCCCTGGAATTATGACAATAGTAGTGGGGGTTGTTTTGTTTTTGTGAGGGTTAAGTGACTTGCCCAAGGTCACACTGCTAGTAAGTGTCAAGTGTCTGAGGCTGGATTTGAACTCAGGTCCTCCTGAATCCAGGGCCGGTGCTTTATCCACTGTGCCACCTAGCTGTCCCTGACAATAGTAGTTTTTTACGTGATTTCTACTTAGCTGTCTATTTTCCTGGTGAGAATATGGAGCTTCTCTCACTGACTAGCCAGTAGCCTAGGTTTTTGAATTTTAATTCTCTGGGTGGGTACATTATAATGGAGACAGCTAAATGATGAGTGAGATGAGCAGAACCAGAAGAACATTGTACACAGTATCATCAACATTGAGTGTTGATCTACTGTGATGGACTATATTCTTCTCACCAATGCAATGGTACAGAAGAGTTCCAGGGAACTCATGATAGAAGAGGATCTCCAAATCCAAGGAAAAAAAAAAAAGAACTGTGGAGTATAGATGCTGAATGAACCATACTATTTCTTTTGTTTTTGGTGCTGTTGTTTTTTTTTCTATTTTGAGGTTTTTCATCATTGCTCTGATTTTTTCTCTTATAACAGGACTAATGCAGAAATAGGATTAATGTTATTATGTGTATATATATATGTGTGTGTATAGATATATAGATATATATCTATATGTATATAGGTATATAGATATATAGATATAACCTATATCAGATTACCTGCTATCTAGGGGAGGGGGGGAGGGAGGGGAGGGAGGGAGAAAAATCTGAAATTGTAAAGCTTGTATAAACAAAAGTTGAGAACTATTTTAACATGTAACGGAAAAAATAAAATACCTTATATTTAAAAAAAAATAATAATAATAATAATGGAGACAGCTAGAAAGTGTAATGAATAGGGTGCTGGGCCTAAAGTCAGGAAGACTCATCTTCCTGAGTTCAAATCTGGCCTCAGATACTTATTGTGTGACCCTGGACAAAGTCATTTCACCTTTTTTGCCTCAGTTTCCTCATCTGTAAAGTAAGCTGGAGAAGGAGATGGCAAACCACTCCAGTGTCTTGGCCAAGAAAACAAAGAGTTGGACATAACTGAAGCAACTCAACCACAAGAACAACCAAATAAACAATGACATAAAGGTGAAACATGATCGCTGGCTTATGCAATCAACGGGTGATAAAGATCAGGTAAGCAGTGGATGGACAAGTATTTAATAATGGCTGCTATATACTGGGCATTGTGCCCTAGCACAATGGGAGAGCCAAAGAATTAAATAATTCCTACTCAAAAATAGCTTACATTCTACTGAACAGAATACAAGCATATTAAAAAGTATATAGCATAGGTGGCACAGTGGATAAAGCACTGGCCCTGAATTCAGAAGGACCTGAGTTCAAATCTGACCTCAGACACTTGACACTTTCTAGCTTTGTGACCCTGGGAAAGTCACTTAACCCTCATTGCCACACCAAAAAAAAAAAGTATAAAACAAAAATGTAAAGCTTACATAAATATAAATATATATATATGTAAAGTAGTTAAATAAGATATTTGGGGAGGGAAGTGCTAAAAGTTATGGAAGGGAAGGAAATAAGCATTTATAAAGGTTCTACTATTTTCCATGCACTGTGCTAAACACTTTACAAATATTATATCATTTAATCCTTATAACAACCCTGCAAAGTAGGTGATATTATTATCTCCACTTTACATTACTGAGGTACTGAGGAAGACAGAGGTTAAGTGACTTGCCCTGGGTCACACAGCTAGGAAGCTTCCAAGGCTGGATTTGAACTCAGGTCTTCCTTACTTAGGTCCAGTGCCCTAACCCACTGTTCCTTCTCTCTTAGGAAGGATTGGTGAAAGGCTTTATATAGAATGTGGTGCCTGAGCTGCATTTAAAGGAAAAGGGTGACTCTGGGAAGTGAAGGATAAGGAAGGAGTAAATTCTGGGCATGGGGGATGGTCAGGCACAAAAATAAGAGATGGAGTTGCCAGTACAGAAGTTAGTCCAAATTGCAGAGTGCAGGAAAAGGTGTAACAACCAATGAGGCTGGAAAGATAGGTTGTTCTTGTTGTTCAGTCATGTCTGATTCTTTGTGATCCCATTTAGGGTTTTCTTGGCAGATACTGGAGTGGTTTGCCATTTCCTTCTCCAGCTCATTTTACAGATGAGGAAACTGAGGCAGAGTTAAGTGATTTGCCCAGGGTCACACAACTACTAAGTGTCTGAGGCTGGATTTGAACTCACAGAGAGGAGTCTTCCTAACTACAGGTCCAGCACTATGCACCACACTAACTAGCTACCCAAGATAGACTGGGGACAGGTTAAAAAAGGATCTAGAAGCTAACCTGAGGAGTTTGTTTTATCCCAGAGGTAATAGCAGCCTCTAGCGTTCACTGAGTAGTGGAGTCACGTGGTCAGTTTTGTACCTAAAGAAAATGCCCGACAGCAGTATGTAGGACGGACTTGGAGTGGGAAGAGACTTAGGGCGGTGACACCAAGTGATCCAGGTGAGAGGTGATGGATGCCTGCATGAACCAAGGGGGTAGCTGAGTGAGTGGAGAGAAGGCGTCGGGTGTAATATTGGGAAAAGAGAAACAGCAAGATTTGGCAACTGGTGGTACATGTGTTGCACAGACGGTCAGAACCATTGCCACTGAGCCCTGGCTCACTGCCCTGCGCTCTGCAAAACCGAGAGAGCAGTTAAGTAAACTAAAGGGCTGCATAATTTTCGGCCACCAGATGGCGCTCTGAACACACAAGAATCTGACTCCCTCTGGCTCTTGAAAGTGCCTGTGATGAACCTGACCTGCTCCCTTTTCCCCTCTCTTACCCCCTCCTCCAATAAAGGGCTAGGGATATGAGCTGGAACATTCCCCAAAATTGACCTCTCATCTCTACACTCTGAGCCCCCATTCCAGGGATTAGATCCTTCCTTTTCACTAAATTCAACAATTCACTCTTTACTGATATATTTTGATTTTGAATCACATTCATTTCCAAAGATATTTCTTTCCCTTACCCCAGAGATCCATCCCTTGAAACAGAATAAAAATGGGGAGGGGGGAAGCAGAGAGATAATTTCAGCAAAACTAACCAACACATCAGCCAAGTCTAATAGTGTATGCAATGTTTCACACCCATGGGTCTCCACCTCTGCAAAGAAAGGAAGTCAGTCCATTTTCTCAACTCCCCTTCAGGTATGATACAGAAAATGTGGTGGTTGTTTTGTGTATTTTTAAGGGGAAAAGATCCTTGAAGCTGCTTCCAGTCTCAAGTGAACAGCTGTATCCATGCCTGTTTTTTGTTTTTGTGTTTGGTTTTTTTTTTGTGAGGCAATTGGGGTTAAGTGACTTGCCCAGGGTCACACAGCTAGCAAGTGTTAAGTGTCTGAGGCCAGATTTGAATTCAGGTCCTCCTGACTCCAGGGCCAGTGTTCTATCCACTGTGCCACCTAGCTGCCCCCATGCCTATCTGGAGTGTGTGTCTCTGCTTAACTGTTGTCTTATTCCCTGGACTGTCCTAAACCAACTCTTCAGGTGCTGGATGGGGTGTCTCCTTCTAGGCATTTAGCTCCACTGCTTGATGCCATGGCCTATGAGGAAGCGGAATAGGGTTAAAATTCCCTTCTCCTTACCTCCCCTCCCCCCCCCCCAATGAAGCCTTAGCTTCCTCCCCAACTGTCTCATAGACTGACTGTCAGTCTCACAGACTTGTCTGAACTGCCTGTCTCCAAGACTAAACTAATTAACCACCGCCACTCCTAACCACCCCACCCTAACCCCTAGGCGTGGCCATTTTTTTTTTCTCATCCAATGCCCAGGCTTCCTTTCATTCCATCAGGGAAAGGTGTCTATACTAGTAAAGTGATCATGGTGTTAAGACGTGGTGAATCCTTTAACCCCTCAATCATTTGATTACACTCAGTGATTACATCAGCAATGTAGAGGAGGGGACCAAATCTGCCAAAAAGCTCTGGAAAGTAGGCACTCTACATATTATTACAGATTAGGTTACTCAAACACAGAGAAATTAATTGGTTTATGAACTCTGGGAAATTGTAATGAATAATCCCATCCTGGAGAAATGATAAGAAAACAGATCTTTCTCCTCTTGGAAAATGTGGGGA
Organism: Dromiciops gliroides; assembly: GCF_019393635.1. NCBI lineage: Eukaryota > Metazoa > Chordata > Mammalia > Microbiotheria > Microbiotheriidae > Dromiciops > Dromiciops gliroides. The sequence goes on from NC_057866.1 coordinate 264,514,495, forward strand.
CTACAATTGTAGAATGTGGTATAAACTGGGTCAGCCTCTTCACTATGTCAGTTTCATTTTTCCTTTAAAAGGAAGGAGTCGGTGGTGGGAGTGTTGGGGACCACAGGTACCAATATAGGTTAAATCAATAAGAAATTGAAGTGACTTAAACATGGTTACACAGCTAATAATCACAAAGGGGCAGCCAGCCACCCTCACCAAGTGCCAACCAATTGTCACTCACTGGGCAGACAAGCCAGACTAGCAGAAGATACCAGAAGGGAGAGATAGGAAGCAGCATGTGCCAGGCAAGTCTAAACAACACTTACCATCAATCATGACCATCCGCATCCCTCAGACAGGACCCTGATCCCAAGATCAATGTTTCTAGTCCAGTGCCTTCAGGCATCATCCTAAGAAGTGACCCCTGTGCAGAAGCAGTCTGGCCACTGTTCAGACAGGTGTTAAAGCCTCAGCTACTGGAGACCCAGAAAGAAGTGTTTTTGCCACCAAAGTCTATTTCCCTATCAAATGGTTCTACATCAGAAACTGTTGTTTTTTAGGGGGCAGTTAGGTGGCGCTATAGTGGATAAAGCACCAGCCCTGGATTCAGAAGGACCTGAGTTCAAATCCAACCTCAGACACTTGACACTTGCTAGCTGTGTGACCCTGAACAAGTCACTTAACCCTCATTGCCCCTCCCCCCAAAATTAAAATAAATTGATTTTTATCAATGGAAATGACATTAAGGAGGCATGAGGCTGTCCATTAAAGGATCCTGGTACCTTCCTGTGTCACTTGCAGCTGATATCCCCCAGATGTTTGTCTCCCCCATTAGAACAGAACTTCTTAAACTTTTTCCAATTGTGACCCCTTTTTGCTGGAGGAATTTTCAGAAAAATGTTTATGCAACCTCAGATATATAGGTATATAAAATAGGTATACATAACCTTTTACTGGTGCCCAGTTTGGGGGGACTCCCAAATTCCATTATTCAGACCCACCGTTTAAGAAGCTTTGTATTTAGAATGTGAGCTCTAGGGGCAGCTAGGTGGGACAGTGGATAAAGCACCAGCCCTGGATTCGGGAGGACCTGAGTTCAAATCCAGCCTCAGACACTTGACACTTATTAGCTATGTGACCCTGGGCAAGTCACTTAACCCCCATTGCCCCATACATACATACATAAATAGAATGTGAGCTCTTGAAGAGCTTTGCAGAGAGTAAAGGCTTAATAACAAATGCTTTATTCATTTGTTTATTCATTCCCTACCCCCACCATCCATCCAACTTCCAGCCATTCTTCAAAGTCCATCTAGAGTCATACCTCTCCCCGGCAGCCATGCCCAACTAGATCAGAAATTAAAGATTCAGAGCCACATGGAACTTAGAGGTCATCTAGTCCAAGCCTTTTATTTTGTAGATGAGGAAACCAAGGTCCGGGAGAAGCACATGACTTACCCAAGGCCACACAGCTAATACATTTTATTCCCAGTACCTGGCACATAGTAAGTGCTTCATAAATGCATTATCCATTTAAATGTGTTCATTCAAGATTTAAACCCAGGATAACTAGGGGGCAGGGCAATGAGGGTTAAGTGACTTGCCCAGGGTCACACAGCTAGTAAGTGTCAAGTGTCTGAGGTTGGATTTGAACTCAGGTCTTCCTGAATCCAGGGCTGGTGCTTTATCCACTGGGCCACCTAAGCTAGAACTTCTGATTCTCTCACTCAGAGCCAGCAAAGCTGGCAGGAATTCTCAAGTTTCCCAAGAGCTCCGTGAACAACATGACACAGACCAGGGCAAATTGCCATAATGAAAGACTCTGGGACTGCAAAGTGGTTCGAGATTTCCAAAGCTCACAAATCCCAGGCCTCCCAGGCCCTCTTCGTCATTCTTCGTGAACTGTGACCAAAACTTCCCATTCACTGGTGGCCACTCAGCCTTCTGGTAATGAATCTATTTGCACTTAGCTAGGCTTGTCATCATGTGACAGAGCCACCATCTACCGCTGGCCTGGTTATTCAGGCCCTTCCAGCAGTGGACCGGCCCGTGCTTGCACTAGGCTGCTCTAGTCATTTCCCCACAGCAATGAGGTATTGGGACCTCAACAAATGGTAATGAGGACCACAACAAACCCAAGGTCACGGGCCTCTCCCCCCTCAATCAGGGGTGCCTCAAAGCTCTATCCAGGTTCCAGGTATGTTTTGGGTAAGTGTCTACTCAAATCCACTGCTCAAAATCCTTTTACCTGGTCAAACCAGAGACAGTGTTAGCTCAAAGCAAAAGCATTTCATTAAATATCTAGGTATGTGCATAGAAGTGTGTTCTTCCAAAGCATGAAACCAGTAAACAAGGGAAAATATCTAGTTTTGCATTCCTAAGACTGAATCCCACCTGGATCATCTCTGTCTCTCTCTCTCTCTCTCTCTCTCTCTCTCTCTCTTTTTTTAAGTGAGGCAATTGGGGTTAAGTGACTTGGCCAGGGTCACACAGTGTGTCTTTTTTTATGTAGTTTTATTTAGAATTTTATTTTCCCCCAATTACATGCAAAAACAATTTTAACATCCATCTTTGAAACTTTGTGTTCCAAATTCACTTCCTCCCTCCCTCCCCCCTCTTAAGAACACAAGCAATTCAATATTAAGTTATACATATGTAGTCATGCAAAACATTTCCACATTAGGTTGTGAAAGAAAACAGACAAAAAAAAAACTTAAGAAAAAGAAACTAAAAAAATATGCTTCAATCTGTATTCAAAGACCATCAGTTCTTTCTCTGGAGATGGACTGCATTTTTCATAAGTCCTTCAGAATTGTCTTGGATCACAGTATTGCTGAGAATAGACAATTCATTCACAGCTGATCATCTTACAATATTGCTGTTACTTTGTATACAATACATCTCACTTTGCATCAGCTCATGTAAGTCTTTCCAGGTTTTTCTGAGAGCATCCTGATCATAATTTCTTACAGCATAATAGTGTTCCATCATAATTTCATCCCACAATTTGTTCAGCTATTCCCCAGTTGATGGGCATCTCCTCAATTTCAAATTTTTTGCACCAGAAAAGGGCTGACATAAATATTTTTTGTACATATAGGTCCTTTAACTTTCTGGTTTTTATCTCTTTTTGGATACTGACCTAGTAGTGATATTACTAGGTCAAAGAGCATGCATGGTTTTATAGCCCTTTAGCCATAGTTCCAAATTGCTCTACAGAATGTTTGAATGAGTTTATAACTTTACCAAAAGTGTATTAATGTCTCATTTCCTCCATATCCCCTACAACATTTGTCATTTTCCTCTCCCGTCCTATTATCCAATCCAAAAGGTATGAGATTGTTTTGACTTGCATCTCTATAATCAATAGTGAGAGTATTTTTTCATTTAGTTGTAGATAGCTTTGATTATTTCATCTGAAAACTGTTCACATCTTTTGATCATTTATCAGTTGGGGAATGGCTCTCATCTCTGTCTCTTAGGGTGCTCCTTACTCCAGGTGACACAATGAATAGAGCGCTGGACCTACTGACCACGTGGCTCTGGGGAAGTCCCTTCACCCTGTTGGCCTCAGTTTCCTCCTCTGTAAAGTGGGCTGGAGAAGGCAATGACAAACCACTCCAATATCTCTGCCCTGAAAGCCCCAAATGGGGTCACAAAGAGTAGGTCCCGGCTGAGCTGCCTCCTCTGGTCTACTGGCCAACTTTCTCCAAGACTGCCCCCTGCTGGTTCTCCGCTGAGCTGCTGCTGCCTCCCTCTGATTCTCCACAGTCTCTTCCCTAGAAGAGTTCCCTTTTTTAAACAGATCCCAGAGTTCAAGGCCACTTCGACTCCTTTTGTGAGCTCAGATCTGTCTTTGTTCCACCCCTTTGCCTCCTCCAGTCCTCCCTAGGAATCAGTTTGCAAAGAGTTCCTCTCAATCCCTATGTTGTCACCCTAGAGCTTAGTTTTACAAGAGTGGAGGGGGTAGAGTAGAGCTGGGAGGCCTTTGTTCTACGCTCCTGCAGTTGTCCTTCAGTCCTGTCGGACTCTTTATTGCCCCATTTGGGGCCTTCTTGGCAGAGATACTGGAGTGGTTTGTCATTTCCTTCTCCCGCTCATTTGCCAGATGAGGAAACTGAGGCAAACAGAGTTAAGTGACTCGCCCAGGGTCACACACCTAGGATTTGAATTCAGGTCTTCCTGACTCCGGGCCTGGCACTCCATCTACTGTGCCACCCAGCTGCCCCCTACATTTCTGTGGCTGCACCTAATTCACCATGCAAACATAGGATGGAGAAAGCCAAATCAATCTTATTCACCAACATATTTTAACACCTCATGGGTATCGGGCCCTTATTTTGGTCATACTATTACATAGGTCTAAGGATGTATCTGATCATACTTAAATGTAGACATAGTGTATCCTACCTACCCAGAGTAGATTGTACTAATCTTTGTCATTTCTAGCTTACTGGATATCTTGAAGTCAACAGTATCTAACTCATCTGTGCCTTGATTTTTTTTTCCATTAGGAAATTAAATTTAGAGAACTTGATTCTGGCTCAGGACACACTTCCTCCCCTGTACACACAGGGAGAAGGCAGCCCACTCAACTTGGGGTCACACAGGACACTGGTACTACTTGGGCCTACTTTGGGAGACCCAAGGGAAGAGCGTCTCCATCCAAAGATTCCTCGGTCACCAAAGATTACACAGAGGGCTACAGGAATTCCACCCTAACTCTCCACGTCTCTTGAATTTCCTTCCAGGGCCTGAATTTCTTCCTTTGGTAGGTCTGGATTTCTGAGTCGTACTGCCTACCCCCGCTCCCCCTGCCACCAGCCCTACTCCAACAATAAACATTTATCCAGTGCCACCTCTTGTACAAGGCTCCATGCTATTTGCTCACTTATCACCTACCTCCCTAAATCAGTAACACCTTCCTTCATCCCTGCTCCAGAAACTTGCCTATGAAATCATTCCCTCTGACAATCTCAGCAAACCCCATCCTGGACACAGAGGGTTCTACATTAAAGGAAAATCCCTTTCTTCAAACCTCTCCAGATACCACAGTTTGCATTTTCTGTAGGCAGAGAAAGATACATGTAAGCTTCCCTTCCCCTGCCCCCAGGCTCACTCAACCAACCCAGGGTGGCATTGGCAGGATGGGTCCTCAGAGAACTGGCTGCTGCTACTTTCAAGATTTAAGGGTAATGCTACGGGTGCCCATCTTCCTAACACTAGCTCAGGAGCCCCAACCGATGTGCCTCCTGTTAACAACCAGCCAGTAGACTCAGTTATTTAACAAAAGCATTTGCTCAAAGCATAGCAAAAACAGTAGTTACAAAGCATTTCCACCCTGAATCAAATGTATATATACTCCCTCACAAATACACACACAAAGCTCATGGAGAGGCGGCATGAACTCAAAGTAGTATGACAGTGTGGTACATGTGTACCCAAGGCAACTCACAACTCTACGGGCACAAGGCCTCCATGATGATTCTTAATGATATGAGAGAAGGAAGGGTCTGTCTGCTGGTCAATTGAACTGGGGTCTCACAAGTCCTGCCTTCTCCTCATGGGGTGCAGTGTCTCCACTGGATTGCCAAAGCACTGCTGGGCTGAGTCAGGTGGGTCATTCACAGGCATGGGGCCCTCATTGGGCCTGACTGTTGCTGGACTGGGCCAGGCAGGCTGCTCTTCTGCCGGGCAGCAGATTCTGGATGGTGCTGGGCTGCTCAAGCAATGGCTAGACAAAGGATGCTGGATGAGATTAGCTAAGCCTCTCTGTCATTGAACAGCTATTGCCAGACAGAGCTGAGGTCCCAAGTATGTCAAAGAGGAAGGACTTTGACCAATCCTAGGCTAACGATCACCTACCTTTCTGAAAGAGCACAAACACCTTCTAGCCAAAAAGAGCACTGCCCTACCTAACCAAGCCACAGGACAGAGGTGGCGAAGCTTGCAGTCGCCCGGGAAGCCCAATGGAACCTATTGATCAATCCAGTAAAGATGCCACATGCTGTGAAGAGTGCAACAGCCAAGAGCCCAGCCCAGTCCAGCCACAGCTGAGCGGCTGTTCTCTGAAAAGAGCAAGTTCATCTGAGAAACAGAGCAAGTTGTCCATCACTAAGCTGTCCATCACAAAGAGGGCTTCATGCAGACCTTGAGGAGAGAGAAGGCAGAGAGGCCCAGCATTTCTGGTCTTGTAAGCTGCCTTCACCACATGGGCTCCTTCCATGTGCCTCTCAGTAGCTTAAACTTGTTTGTGCTCTCTCTCCCTCCCCACCATCTTCTCAGAGTTTACTTGTGGGGAAGCGCATCCCACTTTCTGTGAAGTGTTTTGTCTGTTACTACTGTCCTCATAATCCAAAAACCACCTTCAAGATGGGATTGGTTCACCTGGTCATGGGACATTTGGTCCTCTTGCATGTCGGCACTCCCAGCAAGTTTAGGCCATTCTCTATGAAATGGGAGGTTCTTAGCTATGGGATCAAGAGACTCATTCTACAGAAGCATCCCTGAGGCCAAATTCCTACTCTCACGGCATTTCCACCCTACTGTCATCCCACTCTTTGTGACCCCATGGACCATAGCATTCCAGGCTATAGTCCACAGGGTCATGAATAATCAGATTTGACCGAATGACTGAACAACAACAATAGTCTCGAGTCTGTCTTGACCCACTTCACCGCGTCATATAAAGATCAGTCAATTAGACACTTTGGTTGCTGCCCTAAGCTCCCTAAATGGAAAGTTCTATAATAATCAATGCTGACATTTATATGTCATTTGCAAAGCATGTTAGATACACAATCTCACTGGTCTCTCTCAACAACCCTGTGAGGTAAGAATAGCAGGTATTATTGTTCCCATTTTGCCCAAATACCTGAACATGAGATTTTTCTATAATAAGATACGTATCTTTTGGATACAAGAGCATCCAAAAAATATGGGATCTCAGCTTTCTTTAGCCTAGAGAACTAGTGTAGACACTTCGTCCACTAACCATATTGCAACCCTATGGGCTTGCCGAAGGGGTACACAGGTTAAGTGACTTGGCCAAGGTCACACTTACAGTAGAGAGGATTTGACACCAGGTGTTCCTGACAACATACTATCCACTGTGCCACACTGCACCTACTGGATTTGTGGAGTTGAAGTCACTTAACTTATTAAAATATAGCTAGTAAGTGCCAGGGTCAGGATTTGAACCCAGGTCTTCCTGAATCATCATTTATACCACATTGCCTCCCTTGAGGACTATTAGCTAAAGATCTTATAAGAATCTCTACCAAAATATCAATGACCATGTGGGATATACTTTGTACCTGAGCCTACCACCATCTTTTTCCTCACTCCTGTCATGTGGAACTCCAATAACAAATAGTGTTTAAATAAAATGACTAAAATAAGACTAGGGCAACCTCAGCCAACTTGTATTGATAAATATTCTTGGTGTAAAATGTTGGGCCTGGTTTTTATTCAAGCCCACATATGAGTGTGAGCTACAACTATGTAGGAATTGCTAGTGCCCAAAGAGTCTCCCAGTTGGTATTTCCAGCACATAGCCACTCAAGGGGCTGTGAGAAAATCAATCTCAGCTTGTGAGATGATGCTCAGACCATCCATCAATAACATTGCTTCTATGGTTACTATGGAAGGAGAATGAACGTGAAGCTGGGCAACAATGAGGAAGGAACTCTGGATTTGTAAACAAAGGAACAAATTTAAGTCCTCACTCGCTCTGTGACCTTGGCCAAGTCACTCGTCCTCTCTAGCCTTTGTTTCTGCCTCTGTAAAATAAAGGGATTGGACTGGACTAGTTCTGAAGGGCCCTGTGATACCACTAGGAGCAAGGGATGAGAATGTCAAGAAAGAATGAGAGGAATGTAGAGAATGGAAAAAAAAAAAGCCAATAAAATGTTTGCTATTTAGCTCCCAGACATAGGAAGGTCTCCTCTCCTCTCATCCTCTTAATCCGTAGTCACTGAGTCAATGAATACCTATTAAGCATCTACAATGTGTCAAGCACTGTGCTAAGCCCTGAGGATACAAAGAAGGGCAAAAGACAGTCCGTGCTCTCCAGGAGGTCACAATCTAACATAAAAACAACTATGTACAAATAAGCTGTATACAGGATAAATAGGAAATAATTAACAGGGGGAAGGGACTGGAATTAAGAGGGATTGGGAAAGGCTTCCAGGAGAATCGTGGTTTCAGCTGGGATTTGAAGGAAGTCAGGGGATCCAGGGGATAGAGAGATGAGGGATGAGGAGAGAGAGAATTCCAGGCATGGGAGACAGAGAATGTCCAGAGCTAAGAGATGGAGAGTCTTGTTGGAGACCAGTATCCCTTGGTTGCACATGGAGGTGAGGGGTTGTAAGGTATCGGAAGGATGGAAAGGGTTGGGACAAATTATGAAGAGTTGTGAACAGAGGATTTTGTGTTTGATCCTGGAGGTGATGGGGATCTACCCGAGTTAATTGAGTAGGGCATGGGATGGGGCAGGGTATTCACACCTGAACTTTAGGAAGATCACTGACGAGTGAGCAGAGGGTGGATCAGTGAGAAGAGACCTTTGGCAGGCAGACCAATGAACAAACTATTACAGTAGTCCAGGTATGAGGTGATCAGGGCTTACACCAGAGTGGTGGCAGTGTCAGAAGAGAGAAGAGGAGAGATACCACAAAGGCAAAATCAACGGGCTTTGGCAAAAGATTGTGTACAAGAGTGTGAGAGAGGGGGAAGTTGAGAATGACCATGGTTGTGAGCCTGGTGGGACTCATCCTTCTTACTAGAAGAAGGTTAGGAAAAGAGGAGGAACTGAAGAGAAAAATAATGAATCAGTTCTGGAAATGGTGAGTTTAAGATGTCTGTGGGAGACACAATTCAAGATGTCTGGTAGTCAGCTGGAGATGAAAGACTGGATACCAGCAGAGAGGTTAGGGTTAGGCTCCTCTCCTCTCCTCTCCTCTCTTCTCTTCTCCTCTCCTTTGCTTTCTCTTCCCCTACTCTTCCCTCTCTCCCTCATTTCTCTTTCCTCTCCTCTCCTCTCCTTTCCTTTCCCTTACTATTCCCTTCCCTCCCTCCCTCTCTTTTCCTCTCCTCTCCTTTCTCCTATCTCTCTCCCCCAGATCCCTCAAAGTAATTGTGAGGTAAGAGACTAGTGTCTAGGGGGACCAAGAAAAACCCCACCGAGACAATGATACCGATAAGAAAATCTGAAGGAACATAGGATTACTAAACTAGAGGAAGAGATGAGGAAAAGGTAAGTTCTGGGCATACAGAACTCTATCCCAAAGCATGTAGGTAGGAACATTGAATATGAAGAACAGTCAGAAAGTCAGGCTGGTTAGGAAGGAGAGTGGGTGCAGGTGGGAAATGTGTAAATCCAGAATGGGAATGGGGATGTGTTCAATGGAATAAAGCCCAATGAGAAAGGGTCACCCAGAGAAGCTGGCATTTGATCCTTAAAGCAATAGGAAACTGGGGGGTGGCTAGGTGGCGCAGTGGATAAAGCACCAGCCCTGGATTCAGGAGTACCTGAGTTCAAATCTGGCCTCAGACACTTGACACTTGCTAGCTGTGTGACCCTGGGCAAGTCACTTAACCCCAATTGCCCCACAAAAAAAAAAAAAGCAATAGGAAACTACTGGGGCTTCCTGACCAGAGGGATAATGGGGTCAAACCTGCCGTTTAGGGATACTACTGGGGCAGCTAGGTGGCACAGTGGATAGAGCACCAGCCCTGGAGTCAGGAGTACCTGAGTTCAAATCTGGCCTCAGACACTTAATACTTACTAGCTGTGTGACCCTGGGCAAGTCACTTAACCCCAATTGCCTCACTAAAAAAAAAAAAAAAAAAAAGGGATACTGTTTTGTTAGCCATTTGGAGGACAGATTGGGGAGGGAGGAGATTACAGGGAGGAGGACTGATTAAAAGCCTATTAAATTACTAACATGTATATAGTATATAGTGCTTTAAGATTTGCAAAGCACTTTGCACATATAATATCATTTTGTCTTCACAACTCTATCAAGTAGGTGCTATTATCATTCCCATTTTACAGATGAGGAAACTGAGGCAGAGAGGGCTTAAGTGACTTAAGCTAGCCATTGTCTGAGGAAAGAGTTGAAGTCAGGTCTCTCTCACCCCAAGTCCATCATTCTATCCACTGTGTCACCTAGCTGCCTAGGCAAGAGGCGATACCCTGAAGTAGGGGCCAGTGTGAGAGATGATGAAGAGGTAGAATTGGCAAGATTTGACAATTGATTGGATATGTGGGATGAAAAAGAGTGGATTCAAGGACAACTCCAAAGTTGCCAGCCTGGATGACTGGATGGGTAGTATCGTCGTCAACAGAAATGATGACATTTCAAAGAAGGCTGGTTTTGAGGTTACAAGGAACCTTACAGATGTGACTTAACTCAACAAATATTTATTAAACACCTACTATGTGCAAGGCACTAAGTTGGGTCCTGGTGATTCAGAGATAAAAATGAAATATACCCTGTAGGCAGAGAAGTCAATCCAAGGCAGCTTGGGTGAGCATAGAGAAACCCTCATGGAAACCCTCAAGCCATGCTTGAGCTGAGCCTTGAAGGAAGGTGCGCCCTGTGAGCACAGGACAGCTTGTGCAAATGCCCAGAGACTGGAGATGAGGGGTGAAGGTCAGCTGGAAGTACAGTTTGACTGGAATGTAATTATATGGAAGGGATTCTGGAATACATCTGGAAAGGTGGGTTGGAGGCAGACTATGAAGGACCTTAAAAGCCAGGTTGAAGAATGTGGACTTTGTCCTAGAGGCAACAGGGATCCACTGAAGACTTGGGGGTGGGGGAGTCACATGATCACCCCTGTGCTTTGGAAAGATATTTCACTAGCTGTGTAGGAGAGAAAATAGAGAGGGGGAAATCTGGAAGCAGAGAAACTAATTAGAAGGCTGTTGAAATCATCTAGGCAAAGAGGGACAAGAGACTGAACTAGGGTGGTGGCCATCTGAGCAAAAAGAAGGGGGTAGTTGGGCAGCTGGGTGGTGTAGTGGATAAAGCACTGGCCCTGGATTCAGGAGGATATGAATTCAAATCTGACCTCAGACACTTAACAGTTACTAGCTGTGTGACTTTGGGAAAGTCTCTTTTTTTTTTTTTTATTTAGGCAATGGGGGTTAAGTGACTTGCCCATGGTCACACAGCTAGTAAGTGTCAAGTGTCTGAGGCCGGATTTGAACTCAGGTACTCCTGAATCCAGGGCCGGTGCTTTAACCACTGCGCCATCTAGCTGCCCCTGGGCAAGTCTCTTAACCCTCATTGCCCCGTCAAAAAAAAAAAAGAAGAAGAAGAAGAAAGAAGGGAGTGGGTGGATAAGAGAAATGTGGTAGCAAAATCAGCAAGACTTGACAATTAATTGAATATGATAAAAGAGCATAAGTATGCATAGAATGTTAAGACAACCAGCCCACGACCTAGGCATGCCTATGGTGAAAAGGCAGAGTCAAGGTTAACTCCAAGCTTACAAACCTGGGTCATTAAGCATATGGGAGTACTCTTGACAGAAATAAGGAAGGGCAAATGAGAAGGGTTTAACAGGGGGCGCAGCTAGGTGGTGCAGTGGATAAAGCACCAGCCCTGGATTCAGGAGGACCTGAGTTCAAATCCGGCCTCAGACACTTACCACTTACTAGGTGTGTGACCCTGGGCAAGTCACTTAACCCTCATTGCCCTAAAAAACAAAAGACAAAAACAAAACAACAAATTCCATAGACTGGATCCCATCTTGGATGGTATTTGGCTTTCAGCCAGAGCAGTCAAGCTGAGCAAGTTCATCCACAGCTGGCAATTCAACATGACTTAATTAAATTCTTAAAAAGAAGAGGAAAGTGCTGTTGGATCAGCTCCTGACTGCCCAGTTCAAGGTTGGAAAAATACACAAGAATCTGGCCTCCTTAACTGGTTACTCAGAGGGTACCCAGAGATCTATCCTTCAAGTACTTGAAATGTTCCATCGGTTGTATGATCTCCCTGTGACGCAGATCACAACTCTGTCCTGTGAAACTCATGCCCATGCCCTCCCATGAACTCAACTCAGGAGTCTACCCACCCAGGATGGAGGGACTTTCCTCAATTTTACCTGATAATATTAGGATGAGAAAAGTGACTGGCATCAGGTTCCTACATTTTGCTCAGACATTTTCTTTTTTGTTTTGTTTTGTTTTGGGACAGGGCATTGAGGGTTAAGTGACTTGCCCAGGGTCACACAGCTAGTAAGTGTTAAGTGTCTGAGGCCAGATTTGAACTTAGGTCCTCCTGAATCCAGGGCCGGTGCTTTATCCACTGTGCCACCTAGCTGCCCCGCCCCCAATCAGACATTTCTTTTTCTTTTTTTTTTAGTGAGGGAATTGGGGTTAAGTGACTTGCCCAGGGTCACACAGCTAGTAAGTGTTAAGTGTATGAGGCCAGATTTGAACTCAGGTCCTCCTGACTCCAGGGCCGGTGCTCTATCCCCTGCGCCACCTCGCTGCCCCCAGACACTTCTTAATGACATCCTTTACTCCAGTAATTTTTCCAAATTCTTTATTTGTATATTGCGATACCTCTCCATCGCCCACTCTCTGACACATTTTTTAGTTCTTCAGAGACGACTGCATTCCGTAACTTGCAAATATGTAGCAACTCTGCTAGAAATTTGGTTTTTTGAAGACATGCTTTTATTTCTGGGAGACATTTGGGGGAATCAAAAAGGTTCTTCAATTTCTTGAAGGCAACCTATCCCTCTGTCCTCCCCCTAAAACTTTGTTGTTCAGTCATATCTGGCTCTTCATGACCCCATCTGGGGTTTTCCTTGACAAAAATGTGGTTAGCCATTTCCTTCTCCAGCTCATTTTACATATGAGGAAACTGAAGCAAGCAGTGACCTGCCCAAGGGTCTGACAGCTAGTAAGTGTCTGAGACTGGATTTGAACTCTAGTCTTCCTAACTTCAGGCCTGGTGCTCTATCCACTGCACCACCTAGCTTCCCTACTTAAAAAAAATATTTAGGGGCAGCTAGGTGGTACAGTGGATAAAGCACAGGCCCTGCATTCAGGAGGACCCGAGTTAAAATCTGGCCTCAGACACTTGACTAGCTGTGTGATCCTGGGCAAGTCACTTAACCCTCATTGCCCTGCAAAAAGAAAAAAAGAAAATTTTTCTTTCTTTTTTTTTTTTTTTTTTTTTTTTGGTGAGGCAATTGGGGTTAAGTGACTTGCCCAGGGTCACACAGCTAGTAAGTGTTAAGTGTCTGAGGCCAGATTTGAACTCAGGTACTCCTGACTCCAGGGCCGGTACTCTATCCACTGCGCCATCTAGCTGCCCCCAAAAAGAAAATTTAACATTAGAAAGACTCAGAGCTGTCAAATGACGAAAAAAGTTTATAATTTACTATAATTTCTCTTTTCTGTGCAAATGTACCTTTTTTTACTTTTAATTTTTTCTCAGTTACATGTAAACATTTTTAACATCCTTTTTTTAAATTTTGAGTTACATTCTCTCCTTCCTTCCCTCCCCTCCAAGCAATTTGATATAGATTATAGATATGCAGTCATGCAAAACATTTCTATATTAGCCATGTCGCAAAAGAAACTGTAGACCAGAAAAACTCAAGAATGAAGAAAGTTTCTTAAAAAAAAAAAAAAGTATGCTTCATTCAGTATTCAGACACCATCAGTTTTTTCTCTGGAGGTGGATAGCATTTTTCATCATAAATCCTTGGGAATTACCTTAACTCGTAATGCTGAAAATAGCTGTCAGTCACTCACAGTTGGTTATCATATACTATTGCTGTTACTGTGTACAAAGCTCTCCTGCTTCTGCTCACTTCACTTTGCATCAGTTCATATAAGTCTTCCCAAGTTTTTCTGAAAGCATTCTGCTTGTAATTTCTTATAGTACATTAGTATTCCATCGCAATCATATACCATGACTTGTCCAACCATTTCCCAATTGATGGGTGTCCTCTAGATTTCCAATTCTTTGTCACCACAAAAAGAGCTGCTATAAATATGTTTGTACATGTAAGTCTTTTTCCTTTTTCTTTGATCCCTTTTGGGATATAGTGCTAGTAGTGGTATTGCTGGGTCAAAGAGTATGCACAGTTGTATAGCCCTTTAGGCATAGTTCCAAATTGCTCTCCAGCATGGTTGGAACAGTTCACAATTCCACCAACAATGTATTAGCGTCCTATTTTTCCACATCCAATATTTGTCATTTTCCTTTTCTGTCATATTAGTCAATCTGATAGGTGTGAAGTGGTACCTCAGAATTGTTTTAATTTGCAGCAAATGCACTTTAAACCCAATTAATTATAATGTATTATAGTTTTTCTTTGAAATAAAAAATTTTCATACTACAATCTCTATTTTCTTTGCTTCATGCTTTGCTGTGACACAGCTTCGTCCTTCCAGGTATTCTTGAATTCCAGGTCCTTCTTAAGCACTCACTAAACTCTTAAAAATCAGGCACTTTGTCAAGTTCTGGGGACACAAAGTGAAAAGACAAGTGTCTGCCCTTAAGGAACCTAGTCTAATATACAAGATAAATACAGAATAGATGGGAAATAATCTTAGAGGGAAAATGGGTAAATAGTTACTGCAAAGACTGAGAGCAGAGGTTCAATCAAAGGCTTCTTGGAAGCAAGTTTTGATTTTTTAAAAATGGGAAATTTGAAAAATTGCTTGGAAAATTGCCTCCTCAGGTTATCCACATTTTAAAAGAGATTGTATTGGTATTTGTTGTTTTTACATTACCTGGACTTCCTTCTATAGCCTTCTTACCCACCCTTAGCCATCCCTTATACTATAAAAACATGGAGGAGTAGACATTCCCAACCTAACCCCTCACGCAGGTCCTTAGGTGTAGCACATTGCACACGTCTTTACACTTTTCAATGCATCAATCGGTTGTGTTGACATCTTTTCCTTCCTAAAAAAATACTATTTGTTTCATGGAATGGCTCTTAGGAAGGAAGGGTGAGGGGCAGGGATATTTGGGGAAATTGTGGAGGTATAAGAAGCAAAATTATAAATAAATAAAAATTTTAAAAATAAAAAAGTGTAAAACATAGAGAATTCTCTTGGCATCACTCCACAGTGGTGGGAATGATTTAATTTAACCACATTAAATTAATAGGACCAGATTAAGACATTGTGGAAATGCTTGGTTTATTCCATAAATTAAAAATAGAATAATTTTTTAAAAAACACTGAGCAGTGTGAGGTATCTTCTCTTATCTCTTCTTTGGCATATTCTCTGTGCCTCCACTATTTGAAACCTGAAATTAGGATACAGAATCAGCACCAATCAAGAAAAATGAAAAAATTAACCCAGGTGTGGGCAAATTCCAGAGGCCAATTCATCAAATCCCCAGTCAGTTGTTGTTTTTTTCAGTGTATTGAATGATTTTGCTGAATTTTTTTTTCTAGAAGCTTCCCAGGGCTGGCATTCCGGGGCTTCACATGCCCACAATCCAAGCATTCCTCCTCCCAGGCATGCTATCCCAGGATTTGTCAGAGGCCCCACCCACTCACTTGGCAGAGCCTGTCCAACGTTCTTAGAAGGAACATGCCATATCTTGTGGGGAGCAGTTGACAGCAGGAAGGAACATGGCATTGTTCATGGGGTTATTAATAAGTTGTTTCCAAGTTGGCCTAATGGAGCAAAAACTCATTTTCCAGCTATGTTTAGCTATTTATACACTATAGTCATGTTCATGGAATGCTCTCCTACCCAGGACAGTATTTTAAGCAGAATCACATGCCACACTTGGTAGCAATGGGGAGTTTGATCTCTTGCTTGAATTTTTTTTTTTTTTGGTGAGGCAATTGGGGTTAAGTGACTTGCCCAAGGTCACACAGCTAGTTAAGTGTCAAGTGTCTAAGGTTGGATTTGAACTCAGGTCCTCCTGAATCCAGAGTCAGCGCTCTATCCACTGCACCACCTAGCTACCCCCTTCTCACTTGAATTTTTAAAGACAGTCAAAGTTGGCCTCTATTTACATCAGTTTGGGTTATTTAGAAATAATACTTATCACCAAAGTTATACCTTTTTTCTGTACTACTGCCACAGTCTCCTGACCCATCTTTTTGCCTCCAGTCTTTCTCCTCCACTCAGCACAGGAGTGCCAAATTGATTAGACTTAATCCCATCACCCTCTTGCTCAAGAGCTTCCTCTGGCTTCCTATTGTCTCTAATATCAAATATCAAATCTTCTGTTTGTCATTGAAAGCTCGTCACAGTCTGCCTCCAACCCATCTCTCCAATCCGATTTCATGTTCTATCCCCTTCTATCTCTGCATTCTAACCAAGATAGCCTACCTCCCTTTTGCAGAAGGGGCCAGGCGAATCATCCTTCGCTCATGTCTTCTTACTCTCCAGATGTCACCCCCATGTCTCAACTGCCTTCTTATCTTGCTTTGGAGGCAGTTCTAATGCCAGAAATCTCTTAATTCAGGTTTGATGTTGGGCTGAAATAAGGCACTTGAAAATCATTGAACAGTTAATTAAATGAGCTTTACCTTTCCCTAATACAACAAAGATAGGCAACAAAAATACAGCGGACTTTACCTTCTCTGGACCTGTCTACATCTTCCAGTGGAAATGCATCTCAAGGCAGGATATGGTGAAGGACTTGGCAACTTGTGTGGTCTTCAGAAATCCACCAAGTGTGAGAGGCTACTCAATGTGGTTGGGATTTTTTGTGACCATAGGTGACTGGGTAGATGCATCAGGCAAGCTGGGGCCAATCAGGTCTGAGGGGCAGGTGTGGGGAGTTTCATGGGTTTTGTGTTTGGGTTTTTTTTTTGGTTGGTTGGATTTTGTCTTTCCAAATTGTGCCCTGTTTGCCAATAAGCTTGAAATCTAGCCGTCTTCTTTCAAGGAAAGCAAATCCCGGCGCAGGAGGGAAGGAGGAGCAGACTGGACCTAACCCATTTTGTCAGGGGCAGGAAAGAAACTCCATGGGAGCAATGGACACAAATATTAGTCCTATTACACACTGGAAGAGCCCTTGGCCTTTGCAGGCTTCTCGCCCCAGAAGATGCCTCTGTCCCTGCAGCTTCCTCCTCCCATGGGCAAGTTCCCCTCAGACCCCCCCTATTGAAGAACGGCCTGGCCAGCCATCTTCACTCTTCTCTTGGCTTCCCTGCTCACTCCAAGGGAGTACCTTCTCCTCCTTTCTCCCTGCTCCCCCTTATCAGTTCCCTTTTCTGATGAGGAAAAGGAAGCTGAAGGAATGCCTTGGTAAAGATTTACCCAGGGTCACACAGGAAGTAAGCTTTAGAGGTCATGACAATACCCATCATTTATATAGCACCTACTATGTGCCAGGCCTTGTGCTTTTTCATTTTTTCTTATCTCATTTGATCCTCCTAACTACCCTAGGAGATAGGTGCTGAGACGATTAATAATACTAATAGGATAATAATCACCCTCATTTTACTTATGAGAAACAGAGTCAAACAAAGGTTATGTGACTCATCCAGGGTCACACAGCTACTGTCTGAAGCCAGATTTGATCTCAGGTCTTCCTGACTTCAGGCCAGGCCCTCTATCCACTGCACCACCTAGTTGCCTCTAGGCAGAATTTGAACCTCAGACTTCGGAGCCAAAGATCTTTCCACTGTACTGATTAGATGCTTGTTGAATTGAACTTCTTTCCTCAAAAGTTATCACTAGGGGGGCAGCCAGGTGGCACAGTGGATAAAGCACTGGCCCTGGATTCAGGAGTATCTGAGTTCAAATCCGGCCTCAGACACTTGACACTTACTAGCTGTGTGGCCCGGGGTAAGTCACTTAACCCCCATTGTCCCACAAAAAAAAATTATCTCAAAAAAAAAAAAAGTTATCACTAGTGATTATACATATATAACCTGTATCAGATTGCTTTCTGTCTTGGGAAGAGGGGAGGGAAGGAAGAAAGAAAAATTCAGAACTAAAAATTTTATGAAAACAAATGTTAAAAACTATCTTTACATGTAATTGGAAAATAATAAAATACTTTTATGATAAAAATTGTTTCTGTTGTCTACAATTTTTTTATTAATAAAGTATTTTATTTTTTTTCCCGTTACATGTAAAGATAGTTCTCAACTTTTGTTTCTACAAGCTTTCCAATTTCAGATTTTTCTCCCTCCCTCCCCTCCTTCCTCCCTCCCCTAGACAGCAGGTAATCTGATATAGGTTATATGTATATATATATATATATATATGTACACACACATATATATATATACACACATAATAACATTAAACATATTTCTGCATTAGTCATGTTATAAGAGAAAAATCAGAGCAATGACGAAAAACCTCAAAATAGAAAAACAACAGCACCAAAAACAAAAGAAATAGTATGGTTCATTCAGCATCTACACTCCACAGTTTTTTTTCCCCCTGGATTTGGAGATCCTCTTCCATCATGAGTTCCCTGGAACTCTTCTCTACCCTTGCATTGGTGAGAAGAATATAGTCCATCACAGTAGATCAACACACAATGTTGATGATACTGTGTACAATGTTCTGGTTCTGTTCATCTCACTCATCATATGATAAAAATTTTAAAACAAATAGATAAATAAATAGATGTGTTTTTTGAAATGTTATCACTAGTTATATTCAGTTCTCCTCAGGTGGCTTTTCTAATATCTCATTGAGGCAGGGAGAAAGAGACTATAAAGTTTTGTTTTGTTTGTTTGTTTGCAGGACAATGAGGGTTAAGTGACTTGCCCAGGGTCACACAGCTAGTAAGTGTCAAGTGTCTGAGGCCGGATTTGAACTCAGGTCTTCCTGAATCCAGGGCCAATGTATTATCCACTGTGCCACCCAACTGCCCTGAGACTATACATTTTCAAAATTTACACAAGCAGAGAACAAACCCTAGTTGTCTTATCCAGCTAATGAGACATCAAGCATGGTCTGGGGTTGATGAACTCAGAGACATTAATGGTGATATGGGGGGAAGGGAGGGAGAGTGTATGTAAGTGTGCATGCACCTGTGATCACAGCTGCTCATTAAGACCTACTATATCAGTGGAGGAAGTTTCTAAACCAATGAAACCACGCATCTGTGAAGCACTGAAATTGCCAATCTAATTAAATAAAATTCAATTCTTTGCATTTATTGTCTCAATAGGGAGCCTAGATACTAGACTGGGAAATGATGGAGGAAGAATTGTAAGCATACCCTGTAACATTATTTACAGCATATGATGCCCTTAACCAACATAATTTTGTAATAACATAGTTTAATCAATCAATGATGGGGTGGGGTGTCCATGGACTTCTGGACAAACATATTTTGGTGAGTCAACAAGCATTTATTAAGTATGCACTGTGCGCTGGGCACTATACTAAGTCCTGGGGATATAAGGAAAGGTAAAAGGTGAGGGAAGGGGAAGTGAAGAATGAAGCATGTAAAAGTCAGCATTTTTGCCTGGTTCTCACAACATATGTCTTCCACGGCAACCTAGAAAACACACCACACCAAATTCTGATGGGAAAGCCATGAAGAGTCACAATGAGTCATTTAAGTCTTCAGGCACTGGGGTGAGAGTTGAACAGAAGTACCATACTGTAGCAATGGCCAGACCAGGATTCTAGGACCCAGAGACAGAAAGGGAACTGAGATAAAGCACCAGGGCAGGAAACAATCCCAAGAGACCCCTGAACCAGGGCTAGGAGCAGGAACAGGTGCCATCTGGCAACTGTCATCCATTACCCAGTTCCAGGTCATGGATCCAAGGCAAAGAAGGGCAGCTATAAATTAGGACACAGCCCTGGCTGAGTACTGAGCACAAAACCAATTTCAGAAACGTCAGGATGTATCTCTGAGTCCAGGAGCAGAGCAGTGACTCAGAGCCCAATGAACATAAGCAGAGCAGGAGATCAAGACCAAAGGAGAGCCAATAAACAGTTCAGTGGCTCTGAACCTGTAGAACCTCCCAGTAAGCTAACAGTAACTGCATCTAACAGCAATCTACTGAAACTCAGCTACAGACAAACCAACAACCCAACCCTGGGTCAGGAATGTGCAAAGCTTAGGCCAAGAGGGCCACGAACAGACTTCTTCCTGGCTCACACTGCTTTGGAAGCATCAAAAACTTGTAAGGTCTCAAACTAAGCTGTGAAAGCAGCAGACGTTTATAAAAGGACAGATATTCGAGCCAGGCATTCCCCCACCCCACCCTCCAAAGTGAACATAATCCCAAATCAAGGAATCAGCTGAAAGAGTGAGCAGAGGAAAAAGGAGCCTGTGGTGACGAGGAAGTTTGAGACTTATACAGAAGAAGAAAACTTAAAAACACACAAATGAACAAGCCTTAAATGAACTCCCTGGGGGAAAATAAAACCCAAGACCGAATGGATTTGCGAGCAAATTCTACTAAACATTTAAAGAACAACTGATTCCAATAGTACATAAACTGTTTGAAAAACTAGATAAAGAAGGAATTCTACCAAATTCCTTCAATGATACAAACATGGTCTTTTGACTTCAGGGAGTGTCAAAGAGAAAAAAGAAAACTACATACCAATTTCCTTAATGAATATCAATACAAAAAATTTAAATTAAATACTAGCAAGGAGCTTACAGCAATATATCAAAAGGATCAAACACAATGATTAGGCTATATACTATGAATGCAAGATGGGTTTAATATTGGGAAAACTATAGCATAATTGACCATATTAACAACAAAAATCAGATGTTATTTCAGTAGATGCAAAAAAAAAACCTTTTGATAAAATACAACACATTCCTTTTATTTCTTTTTTCCCTAAAAAGCAAAGGAATAAATGTAGCATTTCTTAAAATGATAAGTAGTATCTATTTAAAACAAAGAGCAAGCATACCCGTAATGGGGACAAGCTAAATGCCTTACCACTAAGATCAGGGGTGAAGCAAGGATGTCCATTTTCTTCACTATTATTCAATATTGTACTAGAAATGCTAGCTATAGTAGTAAGACAAGAAAAAGATAGTGAAAGGATATGCAAAGGCAATGAGGATGAAACTATTATTCTTTGGAGGTGATACAATGTTTTCCCTAGAGAACTCTAGAGAGTCAACTAAAAAAACTAATCAAAACAATAATTTCAGCAAAGTAGCCAGATGTAAACTAAACCCACACAAATAGTCAGCATTTCTGTACATTACCAATGAAACCCAGCAGGAAGAGATAGAGAAATCCCATTTAAAATAACTACAGACAATATAAAAGGTCTACCTGCCAACACACACACAAGAATTAATTGAACATAATGACAAAACACTCGACACAAATAAAGACAGATCTAAATAAATGGAGAAATCGAAATTGCTCATGGGTAGATCAAGCCAATATAATACAAAAGACAATACTACCAAAATTAATTTATTTATTCAGTGCCATGTCAATCAAACTACCAAAGAATTACTTTACAGAGCTGAGGGGGGAAAACCTAATAACAATTCACATGGAGAAACAAAAAGTCAAGAATATCCAGGGAATCGATGAAAAAAATGGGAAGGGTGTCTAGCAATACCAGATCTCAAATTATACTACAAAACTGTAATCATTTGGGGCAGCTAGGTGACACAGTAGATAGAGCACTGGCCCTGGATTCAGGAGGACCTAAGTTCAAATCCGGCCTCAGACATTTGACACTAGCTGTGTGAACCTGGGCAAGTCACTTAACCCCAATTGCCTCACCAAACAACAACAACAACAAAAAAAAAAAAAAAAAAACCACAAAACCACAAAAACAAAAACACTGTAATCATCAAAATAATTTGCTACTAAGTAAGAAATAGAGAGCTTGATCTGTGGAACAGATTAAGTACATAATACACAAATGCAAATGAGCATAGTAACCTAGGGTTCGATAAGCCCAAAGATCTCAAGTATGGGGACAAAAACTCACTACTTAACAAAAATTGTGGGAAAAACTGGAAAACAATCTATCAGAAACTAGGTATATACCAATATCTCATGCCATATACTGTTACATTTGAAATTGAGATAAAATGAAACACAAAATTTCAAGCACATTCAATTTATTGGTAAGGCTAGCAATTACCGATAAAAGGGGTCTCAACCCAGTCAGTCAAAAGATCATGAGGTTGATGGAAAATGCTCTCCAAATCCAGAAAAAAGGAAAAAAAAAGAACTGTGGAATCTAGATGCAGATTATTTCTATTGTTTTAGTTGTTGTAGTTTTTCTTTTTTGAGGCTTTTTCTTTTTGCTCCGATTCTTCTTTCACAGCATGACTAATGCAGAAATATGTTTAATGTGATTGTACATATATATGTTATATCAATTACTTGCTGTCTTGGGAAGGGGGGAAGGGAGGGGAGGGAGGGAGAACAATTTGAACTAGAAATCTTATAAAAACAAATGTTGAAAACTCTCTTTACATGTAACTGGAAAATAATAAAATACTTTTATGAAAAAAAAGATCATGAGGTAAGGCTTAGTAGCCTTCATATAGTTTAAGGAAGTACAAGAAAACAAAGAACAGGAAGCATAAAACAAAATGATTGATTATAAAGTATGAACTATTCTAGATGCTAGGAAACAATATGACTGGATAGAAGTCAGGAATGCAGAGCTAGCAACAACTATTGTGACAGCTCCTTAAAGTAGTCAGTCAACAAGCACTTATGAAGCACCTACTATGTCTAAAGTGGTGGAGATCCAAAGAAAGGTAAAAAACAATCCCTGGTCATCAAGGAGCTCACAGTTTAATGGGGATGCTTAAAAATAAGTAGTACAATAAATTGAAAGAGGAACCATACTATCAAATCTCACTATCACAAATTGGTAAATTTTTCAAAAATAATGAAGCATATTTATAACATAGCTTTCAGTTGAAATATTATTTTTAATAATTATGCATAGTAAGAGCAAAAAGTTTTGTGCTATTCATAATTATTTTTTAAATATCCACTTCATCTTTATCTCATACTTTTAAATTTCCTTCTTCATGTGTTTTATAATATACATAAAATATTAGTACAGTAGCACATATGTGTGTAGACATAGACATAAATAAAATTTCAGTTGTGTCTAACTCTTCACGACCCCATTTGAAATTTTCTTGGCAAAGATACTGGAGTGGTTTGCCATTTCCTTCTCCAGATCATTTTACAGATGAAAAAAGTGAGGCAAACAAGGTTAAATTACTTGCCCAGGGTCACACAGCTAGTAAGTGTCTGAGTCCAGATTTTAACTCAGGAAGATGAGGCTTCCTGACTCCAGGTAAAGCACTCTATCTGCGGTACCACCTAGCTGCTGTAGAGGGGGTGCTCAAAAAAAAAAATTAAAAATTGGGAATGGTCAAAAAAAGTTTGGAAACCATTGAGCCAAAGAATCTCTATGCTTTCTCTAGTTCTAAATTCTATATCAGGTTAATAACAAACTATGTTGACTTAAGTTAGGAATCTTATAAGGCATTTGGGATTTATGTAAGGGAATCTTACATTCAAATAATTTCTGAGTATCTCAGGGTTGTATTCAGAATCCAAAGTCTAATTCAACAATAGGAAATTTCTATACAATGTCCTTGGCAAGGGATACCACCACATCAAGCTTCTGCTTGAAATCAGTGTCTACTAGGTAGCCCATTCCATTAATTTTTTTTTTAAAGAACTCTAATTTGTAGAAAACTTTGATTTTTTGTAACACTAGGTGTCACTGTGGACAAAACAAAAGAGGTGGGGGGAGAAGGAGAGGGAGAGGGGGAGAGAGAGAGAGAGAGAGAGAGAGAGAGAGAGAAAGAGAGAGAGAGAAGAGGAGGAAGGAGGAAGGAACAAAAGAAGGAAAGAAAAAGGGGAAAGAGGAGAGAGGAGGGGGAAGGAGAGACAGAGACAAATACACAGACACAGAAGAGAGACAGAAACAAAAAATTAGAGAGAATGTGAGTGTCGGGAAAGACAGAGTCACACAGGGGCAGATAGAGGCAGAGACAGACACAGAGAGGCTCAGATCTCTCTCCCATCCCTTTCTCCATATCTAGGAAGTCAGAGAGGATTTAGCCTCAAGGACTCAATGAGCAGTTATGATGACCTTTTTTTTTTTTTTTTTGGTGTTTTTTGGACACAACAAAAAAGCAAAACATAGTCCCTGTCTTCCAGGAACTCACATTCTAATGTAGAAGACAATATGCAAACAGCTATGTACAAAGATGGAGGATGGATGGTGGATGGATTAGTCTTTGGCCTATAGTTTATACCTTAATAGATACTAAATTTGCCTTTCTACCCATTGCTTCCATTCCTTTCTTCAAGGACAAGCAAAACTAATCTAATCTACTCTAATCCACACAATTGCACTTCAGATACTTAAAGGCATCATCTGGTCACCCCTAGACCTGCCACTCTGCAGGCTCAACACCCCCACTTTCTCCAGGCAATCATCCCATGGCTGGCTTGTACATATTCCTTTACAGCCTAGGCTCCCCTACAACAGACACTCTCAAACTTGTGAACATCCATGCTAATAGGAGGCTAATGGAACTCAATATAAGACACTAGATGTGATAGGACCTGGGTAATATGAGACTATTATTGTACCCTTTCCATATTTGCAAAGGTGACTTTTTAAAACCCAAATATAGGACTTTACATTTATCCCCATTCAATTTCATTTTATTTGACTTGGCCTATCCAGAAGGATAACAAGCTAGAAAGCTTGTTAAGATTAATGATGGTGATAGTTTGCATTTATACAGGGCTTTAAAGTTTGTAAAACACTTTATATAAATTTTAAGTCACTTGATCCTCATAACACCCCTGGGAGGGAGGTGTTATTATTATCCCCATTTTACAGATGAGGAAATTGAGGCAGACAGAGGTTAAGTGACTTGCCCAGGGTCACATAGCAGGTGTCTGAGGACAGATTTGAATTCAGATCTTCCTGACTCCAGGCCAGGAGCTCAATCCACTTTGCCACCTAGCTCTCTTCAGATCCTGATTCAACATCATATGTACCCTTCCAAGCTTCACGTCAACCCAAAACATGCCTTCTATGACTTTTTCTAAGTCACTGATAAAAGTGGTAAATTATGGCACTCCACTGAAGCCTTCTGTCCAAATGGACATTAACTGAGGCTTCTTTCAGTCCTGTTTTTCTTTTTCTTTCTTTCTTTTTCCCTTCTTTCCTTACTTCCTTCTCTCCTCCTCCCTCCTTCATATTCTCTCATTCTCTCCCTCTCCCTTTTTCCCTTCCTCCCTCTCTCTCTCTCTCTCTCTCTCTCTCTCTCTCTCTCTCTCTCTCTCTCTCTCTCTCTCTCTCTCTCTCTCTCCTTCCCTCCTTGTTCCCAAGACCAGGTCTCCCTATCTTACCCAGGCTAGTAATGAAATAACCACCAACAGGCCTGATCAGGACATGAGCTTTAACCTGCTCCATTTTTCTGACCTGAGCTCTCCCCATCTTGAGTGGCCTTTTGCCTCCCCTCCCCCCAACCCCTTGATCTTGAGAAGCCACCAGATTAGTGCTGGAATTAGTATGTACACCCAATCAACTTAAAACATGGCAGTTTAGAACTCCTGGATTCAAGTAATGGCCACAATGAGGCCTATTTTTCAACCATTCATGGATCTGCCCAACTATATTATCATCTGACCACATTCTATCTTCTCCATAAACACATCATAAGAAACCTCATTCAATCTAGCCCTTACTGAAGTCCCTATGTGCTGTGGCTTCGACAATTTCCCAAAGTTCCTTCCAAATGCCACCTGCAATGCAGCATATTGAACCCAGAAAGAAAGCATGAACTGGAGACAAATCCTGGTCTGAGTAGCATAGGGAAGATACACTTTCAAGAACTGAATGAACAACTGCAACAAAGAGATCAAGAAAAATAAGGACTTGGAGAGCCCATGTCTGAAAGGATGCGAACATACTGTTTTCTTAAGAAATTAACAAACTTCCATCAACAACTTGAGAGCTTTTTCCAAACCACTACTAAGAGAAATGCAAATTAAAACCACTCTGACGTTTTACCTCACACGCCTTAAAGTGGCAAAGTTAGGAGACAGAAATAGTTCATGCTGGAAGTGCTAAGGGAATAGAGACACACTAATGCACTGTTGGTGGAGCTGTGAATTGCTCTAATCATTCTGAAAAACAATTTGGAATTAAGTAAGAACATCCATTCAGCTTCCTACCCTTTGAACCAGAGATCCCATCATAGAATGTACCAAGCAAGCAATATTAAGTGCCTACTATGTTCCAGGACGTACGCTAAGCACTGGGGAGATACAAAAAGAGGCAAAAGGCAGTCCTTGAAGGAGCTAACAATCGATTGAGGGAAACAATGTGTAAACAAAAATATACAAAGCAAGCTGAACACAAGATAAATAGGAAATAATTAACAGGGTTTGGGAAGGAGGTCAAAGACAAAAAGAAGTCCCATTCACAAGCATTTATTAAGTGCTTGCTATATGCCTCGCGCAGTCCTAAGCAATGAGGATTCAAAGAATGGCCAAAAATAAAATAGACAAAATCGGCATACCAGTGTAAGAAATAGATCAATTGAGGCAGGACTCCCGGTCTGGTGCAGAGCAGGAAGGCCATTTTATCACGCTCTTACAAGAAAGGGCACACACTTTCAAAGACGTTGTGCACCGTGAGCTCCTCGCAGGAACCCTTTATTGTGTCTCTAAAGCAGATAATCCCTCCCGCGTTTCGCTGTGGCGGGACATTGGGTGGCTACTCCGGATGCACACTCTTCCCGACACTCCTACTTCAGATTAACTCCTAAACTTGTACCCCACCTGTGGGACAACTTCTGGGCGGAGACTTCACGGTTCTCCTGTTATCTGACTCTAGATAACTGTAAGAGCTCAGCTCAGCAGGAAAAGGAAGGGGGGGCGGAGGAGGGGGAGGAAAGCCCCTGGGACTTGAACAATGTGGCCTGCCTAATCTGAGGAGAGCACATTTCATTTACTTCTCTCACCAGCATTTTTGGTCAAAGTAAAAACCCTGGAAACAATAAGTGCCCATCTATTAAGAATGGCTGAGGGGGCAGCTAGGTGGCTCAGTGGATAAAGCACCTGCCCTGGATTCAGGAGGACCTGAGTTCAAATCCAGCCTCAGACACTAGCCGCTTACTAGCCATGTGAGCTTGGGCAAGTCACTTAACCCCCATAGCCTCCACACACACAAAAAAACCCGGAATGGCTGAATAAATGATGGCATATGACTACAATGCATTTCACTGTACAATTATAAGAAATGACAAATGTGAGGAAATTCAGAAAAAAGACAGGTTCCATTCAGAGAAGTGGAATAAGTGGGTGATGCTTCCTCTATCCAGTGCCCTCCGCAGAACACTTGGGAGAATGGCACTGGTTAAACATTACTGTTCAAGGACCCTTACAAGCCAGAGAGCATTCAAAAGAAGGTAAGCAGCATGGCAAAGGGTGTTATTAAATGCTGGTCATATAAGGAACTGGGGATGCTTTGTGTGGAGAATAAGAACCTAGGCCTTGACTTGTATTAATGAAGACTCAAGTCTTGTTATCCATTAACTGGGGTCTGAATCTCTCTTAGAGCCCACATCTAAGTTAGAGCTTGGGTCTTAAGTTTTTCTGTTAACCCCTTTTTTGCCTCCTACACCATTTCCCCCTTTTCATATACCCCGGGAAAAAGGATGAAGGTCATCTCTTCTGTTACTGTTTCCTGCTGAGTGGGGGCAACATAGGGGCCCATGGGGGGGGGGGGCGGGTCTATGAAATGAGAGAGATCTAGGAGGGAGGACAAATGCAAGGACCACAACACAAAACACAAATGATTAACAGAGCGAGGGGCAACAGGGACCCTAATACAGAATAAATCCAAGAGTTCCATGAAAAACTGGACGAAGCAAACAGTTATGAACAGTTTCAGCCGTCCAGGTAACCTCTGTACAAGGATCTCAACCTTTAGGAGGTGTTCTGAACCGTATAGACTCCACCTCAGTCCAGGACGTCATTTGCCAGAGATAAAGCACTCTTCCAATTCTTGTAACCCTAATGCAGTGGAATTAGAAACTTTTTCTATTACCAATGTTAAATTTGTAAGCATAGCTTCATGTTCAAGTTACCCAACAAAAGGAATAGTGAGGGCAGCAGTTTTCCAAGCCCACCAAAGAAAATTATCCCAGGTTCCTCTTCTGACTTTAATATGAGAAGAGGCAGTAGGATTCTTATTCTGAGATCCAAATAGCCCAAGGTAACATATGGGCTTAAGCAAGTGGGAGTTAACACTAAAGATTTATAATCTCCTCCTTGTTATAGGAAGGGGAGATACCTTGGGGCACAGTAGGGTGCAAGGGAACCAGGACTAGGGTGGACATGTTTTGCATGACTACTCATGTATAACTTATACCGAATTGCCTGAGTTCCGGGGGGGGGGGGGTGAGAAAGGGAGGAAGAGAAGTTGGAACACAGTTGTTGTTTTTTTAATGATGTCAAAATTTGCTTTTATATGTAATTTGGAAAAATAAAACTCTAAATAAATTTTTTTTAAAGAAATGATGGGCAGGCAGATTTCAGAAAAAACTAGAAAGACATAAGTGGACTGATGCTAAGTAAAGTGAACAGAACCAGGATAACATTGTACACAGTAACAGCAACATTGTGTGATGATCAACTGTGATAGACTTAGCTCCTCTCAGCAGTGCAATGATCCAAGACAATTCCAAAGAACTCATGATGGAAAATGTTCTCCACATCCAGAAAAAAGAACTGTGCGGGGGCAGCTAGGTGGCCCAATGGATAATGCACCAGCCCTGGATTCAGGAAGACCTGAGTTCAAATCCAGCCTCAGACACTTGACACTTACTAGCTGTGTGACCCTGGGCAAGTCACTTAACCCTCATTGCCCCACAAAAACAAAAAACAAAAACAAATAGGTCCAGAAAAAAGAACTGTGGATTCTGATTGCAGATTGAACCATACTGTTTCTACTTTTTTTTCTTTCATTCGGATTCTTCTTTCACAACATGACTAATGCAGAAATATGTTTAATGTGATTTTACATATATAATCTATATCAGATTGCTTTCTGTCTTGGGGAGGGAGGAGGGAAGGGAGGGGAGGGAGAAAAAATTGGAACTAAAAATCTTATGAAAACAAATGTTGAAAACTATCTTTACATATAACTAGAAAATAATAAAATACTTTTACGATTAAAAAAAAAAAATCTGTGTATACCCTTTGACCCAGGAGTACTACTACTAGGTTTTATCTCAAAGAGATCAGAGGGGGGAAAAAAGGACCTATAAGTCAAAAAAATAGTTATAGCTGTTTTGGTTTTTTGTTTTGTTTTGGTTTTGTGGTAAGCAGAACCAATAAAACATTGTACATAGTAACAGAAATTGTGTATAATGATTGCTATTCTTAGCAATATAATGATCCAAGACAATTCTAAAGGACTTATGATGAAAAATGCTATCTGTCTCCAGACAAAGAGTGAGTGTAGTGTGAATACAGATTAAAGAATACTTGGTTTTTTTTACTTTCTTCATTTTTCTCGGGGGAGGGGGCATTCTTATCTGTTTTCTTTCACAACATGACTAATATGGAAATGTGTTCCACATGACTGCACATGTCCAACCTCTAATATATTGCACCATTTCTCCTCACTCCAGTACATCCTTCACTCACCTGTCAAAGGGAATTTCCTAAAGCATATGAGCATATGTCTGCCCGTGTTACTTCCCCACATCCCCACAGCCTCTCAATAAACACCAAATTCCCTATTGCCTCCAGGATCAAATTCACGATCCTCTGCTTGGCACTGACGTTCAAGGCCCTTCATAACCTATCTTCCTCCCCACCCTCTGGCTGCCTCTCCAGTCTTCTTCTGTACACACCACGTGCTCTGTGATCTAGTGACACCGGCTTCCTGGCTGCTCTTCAAACAAGATGCCCCATCTCCAGACCCGACGTTTCCATTGACTTTTGTGTATACTGTGCGTGCATGGAGTATTCTCCCCCCTCTCCTTCCTAGCTTCTCTGACTTCCCTCAAGTCTATAAAACCAGCTACAACCCCACCTTCTGTGGGAGGCCTTTTCCAACCCCTCTGAATTTGGGGCCTTCCCCCCCGCTGACTATTTCCAGTTTATCCTGTATAGGACTTGTTTGTACATGGTAGTCTCCACCATTCGATTGTGAGCTCTTTGAGGAGCAGAACTGTCTTTTTGGCTCTTTTTGTTTTCCTGGCATTTAGCACGTTTTCCTGGTGACATTTGAAAAAGGAATGCTGCTGGCTTTACTTAGACAGCTCACAAGATTTGGCGGCTCAAATTAGGCAGCTCATGGTACAGTTGGTAGAGAATTGGGCCTGGAGTCAGGAAGACCTGAATTCAAATATGGCCTTAAACATTTACTAGGTGTGACCTGGGCAAGCCACTTAATCTCTATCTGCTTCTCTTTGTTTACCTGTAAAATAGGACTACGTGGTACAGTAGATAGAGTGCCAAACCTGGAGTCAGGAAGATTCCCTGAGTTCATATACAGCCTCAGACACTTTCTAGCTGTGTGACCCTGGGCAAGTCACTTCACCCTGTTTGCCTCCATTTCCTCATCTATCAAATGAACTGAAGAAGTTGATGGCAAACCACTGCAGCATTTTTTTCCAAGAAAACCCCAAATGGGATCACAAAGATTCAGACATGACTGAAAAACAACTGAACAACAACAAAATGTGGGCAATACTATCACCTTCAACCCAGGGTTTTTGTGAGGATCAAATGAAATAACACTTAGAAAATGCTTTATAAACCTTAAAGTGCTCTCTCTATATATAATGTAACCATATAACTATGTAATAATAAAGTTATTCAATATATGTAATATAATTATATAGCTATATAATAATACTATACCTTAACATTACATAAATTAATACTAACAACTAACCCATCTATAACAGTTTGTCATTTTCTTCTTTTTTTTTTAATGAGGCAGTTGGGGTTAAGTGACTTGCTCAGGGTCACACAGCTAGTAAGTGTCAAGTGTCTGAGGTTGGATTTGAACTCGGGTCCTCCTAAATCCACGGCCGGTGCTCTATCCACTGCACTACCTAGCTGCCCCTAAGAGTTTTTCATTTTCAAAGATAGTGCAAATATCTCCATTTTACAGGTGTGTGGAACTTCAGGGTTAAGAGTGGAACTGAACAGTCCAGATTCCTGGGACTTTGACTTCCAGTCGAGGCCTATACACTCTATCAAGCCATATCTCACCATGTTTTTATATAAGACGTTTTTACCAGGGCTGATCATTGGGAAAGCCAGGACTAGAAGCCAGTTTTCCTCAGGGTTCCTTCTAATACTGACCATAGGGAGACTAATAGAAGTGGCTAAAGATGACTGACTAGTGGGAAGGCTTCTGTTCTGAGAACAGGCGCTATCTTTGGCTCTGATCAGTTATTTTGGCTATTTTAACAAATGAATCTGATTAAGTGGGCAGCAGTCCAATTAATTACTTAGCCAGTCATTGATTCACATGATGGCAGCGGATGCCCTTGACAGGACCACAACAAAGCATTTAACCAGGGCCCAGAATGGCCTCGACTCCCACTGGAGGAGTGCTTCTTTCCTGTGAGCACCAGGCAACTGGCGTTTATTAAGTACCTACTATGTGCCAGGCACTGTGCTAAGTGTGGGGATATAAAGAAAGGCAAATACCAAAAAAGAAAGAAAGAAAGAAAGAAAGGAAGGAAGGAAGGAAGGAAGGAAGGAAGGAAGGAAGGAAGGAAGGAAGGAAGGAAGGAAGGAAGGAAGGAAGGAAGGAGGAAAGGGAAATTAAGCACTGGCCCTGGATTCAGGAGGACTTGAGTTCAAATCCAGCCTCAGACACTTGACACTTGCTGGCTGTGTGACTCTGGGCAAGTCACTTAACCCTCATTGCCCCACCAAAAAAAAAAAAGAAAAGAAAACAAAGAAAAAAGAAAAAAAAAACAAAGGCAAAAGCCAGTCCCTGCCCTCAGGGAGGGCACACTCAAGGGGGGAAGGGGTGGGCAACATTTAAACAACTATATACAAACATGGATGGGGATAGGTTTGGAGGGAAAGTGTGAAGCTTAAGGAAGACTTCTTGCAGAAAGAAAGACTTTACTGAGATCTGAAGGAAACCAGGGAATCTGGGAGGCAGAGATGATCCAAGAACATTCAGCATCGGGGTCCAGCCAGAGGAGAAAGAGAGTCCCATGTGAGGAACAGCAAGGAGGCCCTTGTCAAGGACTAAGGGGTGAGAAGAGTGGAAAGATAGGAAAGGGTCAGTTCTGAAGGGCTCTGAAGGCCAAAGGGAGTAGTTTCTATTTGATCTCAGAGGTAATAGGGAGCCACTGGGATTTACTGAATATGGAGGTGCTGGGTTATAAACTTGAATGGGAAGGGGAATATGGTCAGGCCTGCCCTTTCAAAAGGTGATTTTAGGGACTGAATGGAGAATGGACTGGAGTGGGGAAGACCTGAGGCAGACAGACCAACGAGCAGCTCTTGCAATAATCCATGGGGTTTTTTTGTTGTTGTTTGTTTTCTTTTGTTTTTGTTTATGCAGGGCACTGAGGGTTAAGTGACTTGCCCAGGGTCACACAGCTATTAAGTGTCAAGTGTCTGAGGCTGGATTTGAACTCAGGTCCTCCTGAATCCAGGGTCGGTGTTTTATCCACTGTGCCACCTAGCTGCCCCCATGGGAGGTGATAAATGTGTCTTTGCCTAAAGTCAAAGGGATGGTACATGGATGTTGGTTTTTCACACCATTAAAGTAACAGTCTGGTCAAGGGCTACGGACAGCTATGTGGATAGAGATCCAGGCCTAAGGTCAGGAAGATATGAGTTCAAATGTGGCCTCAGACACTTACTGTGTGACCCTGGATAAGTCACTTCACCTTGTTCACTTCAGTTTCCTAATCTGTAAAATGAGCTGGAGATGGAAATGGCCAACCACTCCAGTATCTTTACCAAGAAAACACTAAATGGGGTGAGGAAGAGTTGGGCAAGACCAAAAGGACAACAAAAAGTCAAGAGCTAAGGGCTCAAGGGAGTCTATGTAAGGTAACAGAATAATTCAATTCAGAAACACGTATTAAGCACCCTCTGTTTAAAAGGAAGGTCTTATGTCTCCTGGGGATACTAAGGCAAAAGCAGGATAGTTGCTTCTCTCAAGGAGTGTGTGTGTGTGTGTGTTACTTATGGATGGAGAACTGGGCACGAAGTCAAGAGGACCTGAATTCCAATTCCACCGACTTGTGTGACATCCTTTCTTTGCCTCAGCTCCCTCATTTATAAAATGCAGGGCGGGGTGGACTTCATAGCCTCCAGTTCTAAATCTATGATCCTAGGATGTGCTGGGGGGATGAAGGGAAGGAGAAAGAGACGTTGGGCAGCAAAGAGGAGACATTTTGCCTTTGGGATTGTCTTGGATCATTGTGTTGCTGAGAGTAGTTGAGTCATTCACAATCGCTCATAGAACAGTAATGCTGTCACTGTGCACAGTGTTCTCCTGGTTCTGCTCACTTCACTATACATCAGTTCATGTGAGTCTTTCAGGTTTTTCTGAAGTCATTCTGCTTGTCATTTCTTATAGCACAATAATATTCCATTATAATCATATACCACAGCTTGTTTAGTCATTCCTCAATGGATGGGCATCCCTTTGATTTCCAATTCGTAGCCACCACAAAGAGTTGCTATAAATCTTTTTTGTGCAATTTTTTTCCTTTTCTCTTTTTTCACACTTACTGTTAACTGTTTCCCTCCATCCTGTTCCCTTCCCCATGACATTTACTCTGTTATCTATCTTCTTTCACCCTATCCCTCCTCAAAAGGGATTTGCTTCTGACTGCCGCCTCCCCCAATCTGCCCTCCCTTCTTTCACCCCTCCCTCCTTATCTGAAGAGGAGATATCTTGCAAAGACAAATACTATGAATCCCACTTAGAAAGGGAAGCCCCAAAACCATAGGAGGAAAAATGAGGGGATGAAAGAAAAAAAGAAATTAAAGTGGAAATGGAAGTGTGGAAGTCAATGGAGGAAAAATGAAGTAGGGAAAATGAAGTTCTTCCTAGAAAGAGAGGAGAAAAAATGGGAAAAAGCCCCCAGTCACCCCCCAAAAAGGATGAACCTCCAGGAAAGTTTGTCCTTCATTAAATAGGACGTTTGGAAGCTGTTCCTGGCCAGCTACAATATCTGCGACAAACATCACATGAAATATTAGCATTTGCTGATGAAGAAGTTGGCTGGCCCCCATCCCTCCTGGGAAGCAGCTGCTGGGGTGTGTCCAGCAACTCACAGCTCTAAGGGATTCTTTCTGGGAATTCTGTGCTTGGGACCTCGGAGAGGTTCCAGCATTTGGCAGTGCAGCAGATGAGAAGAACTGGGGGAAAGCTGCCGCATGCAGTATGAGAGCTACGGGCTTGGGGCTTCCCTGAATTGGCCCAGGGAGAAGCCTGCTGCAGGCTGCTCCTGGCAGTGGGCTTAAGGACAGCACTGTGGTACACCAAGCCAAAGCCCCAGGTGCTGTCCAGAGCCCCTGGCCCAATGCACTGATGCTTAGGGCCTTCCCCCTCTTCCCAAGCCCCTGAGGAAATTCCGCCCCTGAAGAGTGCCTCCCCTCAGCGGTGCCCAATCGGCATTTCAGAGGGGCTGTGTGGCTGATCCCAAAAGATCTCTGGGGGAAGTGGCAGGGTAACAAGAGGGTTCCTGAGATCCTCCAAGGCTCTGGCTAAAGACAGATTCTTCCGCACCTTAGTGGGAAGAGAAGATATCGGCAATAGAGCAGCCCAGCTTTTCTATTTTTAAATTATAGCAATGGGGCAGCTAGGTGGCACAGTGGATAGAGCACTGGCCCTGGATTCAGGAGGACCTGAGTTCAAATCCAGCCTCAAACACTTGACACTTACTAGCTGTGTGACCCTGGGCAAGTCACTTAACCCTCATTGCCCCTAAAAAAAATGATAGCATTAAAAAGAGTAGGGAGGCAGCTAGGTGGCACAGTGGATAAAGCACTGGCCCTGGATTCAGGAGGACCTGAGTTCAAATCCAGCCTCAGACACTTGACACTTACTAGCTGTGTGACCCTGGGCAAGTCACTTGACCCTCATTGCCCCTAAAATAAAATTATAGTATTAAAGAGAGTAGGGACTGCATCACTGATTTAATTGAGCTAGAAAATACTCTCTAAATGGAAGTCAGTATGGTTTGGGGTTTTTTGCAACTTCAGTCTTAGAAAGTTATCTAGGGCAGGGAGTGTTTAAGTGACTTGCTCAAAGTCACACTGTCAGTGTGTGTCAAAGAACAGACTTGATTCCAGGTTTTCAGGTTTGAAGGCCAGTCTCCTGGCTAGACACCACTTAGCTGCCAATTTCTTTGTTTGTTTGATTGATTTGGGGTTTTGTTGGTTTGTTTTGTTTTGTTGATTCTTTGAGATTGGATCTCCCTAGTTTGCCCAGGCTGGAAGTACAGCTTGACCCCACTGCTGATTAGTAAAGAAGCTGCCCATTTCTGTCCTAAGTCGGTTCGTCCTTTCTTAGGCAGCCTGGTGGACCCCCCTGCCCCATTCTCAAGGGTTCACCATGTTGGAGCTAGTCTTAGCACAGTTATCCTATCATTTTAGTCCATTGCAGATTGGAATTCCTGAACTCAAGCCTCCCCTAGGGTAGGGACTATAGGTGGGCACCACCATACGGAGAGCAGCCTCCAAAATCGTAAAAAGCTGTCAGTTTTGGTCAAAGTAACTACAGTTATCCCTTCACATCATGACCTTCCCCATCAAGGTTTCGTTATATCACTGGTTGGCATAAGAAAGTAAATGAGAATTTTTAGGGAGTTTTGCAGAAGCTACAGAAGACACACGTCAGATGACACCAAAAAGTTTTGAAACTCAGAAATGCATAAATGAACAAATGAATAAATGAAAATAAATAAGCAAATGTGTGTGTTGTGTATTATGTATGTGTGTATATCTACCTATCTACCTATCTATCTATATTATTGCATAACATCAGCATGTTTTATATTTTAATGCCATAATGATTCAGACTTCTTCTCTGGCACAAAGAGAGAACAAAAAAAATTGTATGTGGATTTTCCAGACTGAGGGGGCAGGGCACCACCCTGCTAACCCCATGATGTGGAAAGGATAACTGTAATTCTACTCCATTCCACTACCACTCATTTATTCAGTCCCCAGTCAGTGGGTTTCTGCTTTGTTTTCAGTTCTTTGCCATTATAAAAAGGGCTACTATCAACATTTTAGTGTGGAGGGGACCTTCTCCCTCCAAAAGAATGTAGGTTCTTTGAGGGCAAAGACTCTTTTCATCTTTGCTCACTGATTGGCTGATTGATCTACTGGACCTGTAAAGAGAGAAGTAAATCCAAGAGAACAAAAAGGGGTTCATGGGTGAAAGATCACACTATCTGCCTGAACCTTGAAGAGAAGCTAAGGATTCCAAGAGGCAGAGGGAGGAGGGAACATATTCCAAGCCTAAGGAAATAGCTTGTGCAAAGGTCTATAGGCAAGAGGTCAGTTACAAGAAAGGGCAAATAGACCAGTCTGTCTGGAAGATAAGAGTGTGTGAGCAGATGTGTGTGTTCTGGTGGCGCAATTTGGAGGAGTGACAGGCAGGAGTGCCTAACCAAAAATATCCTCTGTGGGCATACCCTGGCAAGTTTAGCTGCCAAATCTCACTGTTTTCTCCAGTGTTCCAGTGAGCATTGCCAAGAGCTCCAATTGTGCAAAGTTCTCGGAATCAGACTCTAACATTTAAAAAAAAATTTTTTTAAATAAGCCCTATTCTCCTTGCTACTAATTTTAACAAGCAGTAAATAAACACTTGGAATATATTTCTACTACTGACCACTGAATCTAGAGCTGTTAAAGATGAGGGAATAATAGAAGAAATGGTTTGCCCAAAGTCACAGAAGGAAGATCAGGATTTCCATCCACATCATCTGACTCTAAATCAGATTCTCTTCCCACTATACACCTCACTATATGGGAAATAAAAGTGCTTTGAATCTGGATCCAATCTGGCTTTCCTTTCTCATATAATGTAGACAAACTGGCTCATATACTATTCCCAATACAAAGATCACACTTCCTGCCTGCTTGCCTTTAAATACACTTAACCAGTGCGTCCCTAACTTTACATAGCTGTTGGCTTCCATCAAGGCTGAGCTGAAGGGCTACCTCCACACAAGCCTTCACTGATCACCCCAGATTGTTAGTGCTCTCCTTTCCTCTCAGTTAGACATTATTTCTGTAGTGCCATCCCAAGATTCACTCTTACCCCACTCCTAAACTCCTACTGACAAGCTGGGTGCCCAGAGGGGCACCTGCTGCCTTGGTTTCTAGGGATAAACCTGTGGGTGACTATTCCTGCATGGTAGCTCACAAGCCCTCTCCAATGTGCTTCTCATCTTAGAAAAGGCATTTACTCCCTATTAATTAGAGAAATGCACATTAAAACAACTCTGAGGTAGCTCATCACACCTATCAGGTTGGCTAATATGACAGAAATTTCTATTTCTCTAATCAATAGTAATTTAAAGCATTTTTTCATATGACTATTAATGATTACTTTTTCTGAAAGCTGCCTGTTCATATTCTTTGACCATTCATCAATTGGGAAATGGCTCGTATTTTTATTAATTTGTCTCAGTTCCCTATATATTTGAGAAAAAAGGCCTTTATCATATTTTTTTTAATCTTTTTTTTTTTTGGTGAGGCAATTGGGGTTAAGTGACTTGCCCAGGGTCACACAGCGAGTAAGTGTTAAATGTCTGAGGCCGGATTTGAACTCAGGTCCTCCTGAATCCAGGGCCAGTGCTCTATCCACTGTGCCACCTAGCTGCCCCAAGTATTCAGTTTTATAGCCCTTTGGACATAGTTTCAAATTGCTCCCCAGAATGGTTGGATCAGTTCACAACTCCAACAATAGTCCATTAGTGTCCTTATTTTTCCACATCCCCTCCAACATTTGTCGTTTTCTGGTGTATTCCCTTCCATTTCCATTCAATTTTCTCCAGAGGTCTATCATAGCTAACTTTCTAAAATTCTATTCATATTCTTCACTTCTTTCTTATTTATTTTGTTCTGAAAAGGTAAAGTTGAGGTCCCTCATTAGTACAATTTTACTATGTCCTCCTAAAATCCATTTAATTTTTAAAGGGAACATATCTTGACAGAACCAGGTATGGACAATTCCCTATTTTGACCACCTCATAGGGGACAAAGGATGGTCCTTAAACTGAGCCTGTAATTGACTTACCTAGTCTTACAAAAGCAAGTCTTCTGTGAGACCCCCAAAATCCATGGAACTCTGCAGCCAACAAGAACTCCATACTAAACCCATTTGATGATGTTCTCACCAACCATTTTTCTAATTGACTCATTAGGCTTAAACTTCTGATGCCTCTCAACTCTTTTTGTAATAAAATTCTCCAAATCCGCTCTGAAGCACATTGAGAAAGGTCCTCTTACTTCCAGGGCAAATTTTGATTTCTCACTCCAACTTTCATTTCCTACCCTCATATCTCTGATCTTGTTAGGGTTCAATTGTTGTTTGTCCTTCATTTTCAAAGAGGACCAATAACATCATAGGGTTATTTGCACATAAATTAGATTTAAGTGAGGCAGAGTTGCACAAAGTTGGAGCCACACTCTCTTTTACAGAGTCATCAAACTCCAGTGGCAAGAAAAAAATCAAGTGACTGGCAATAGCCCAGGATGTAGTGAATGACCTTGGCATCTTCAATCTCTAACCAATATCTAAACACTCCATGATACTTGCTGCAGCTGCTTTCATGGCCCTTGGAAGAAATTGTTCTCATTAGCCCATTCTGCCTAGCAGAAGTCTTCACATGCTTGGGATAGACATTCCCCTACCTCACTGATGATCTGAGACTTGTTGGTTACTCTCAACCTAGTGTAGCCTATCTGCCAAAATTGTTTTTCCAGGGCGTGGTTGCTGCAAGGCTACATCATTATGCAATTGTTAATTATGCAATTAAATCAAATACAATTCTAAGCACTTTTGAAAGCTAGCTCTTGAATTGCTTGAATGTCATCCTCAATTTAATTGCTCCTATTTTTGACAATTCAACATTACAGAACCATTAAGACAACAAAGTAGGGCAGGGTTGTCATGCCTAATCACTGAACTGGCACTTCCACAATCCCTGGCCATACTTGGAATTCCAGTGGAAAATGGTGGAAAAAATTAATGCTTCAAAACTTAAAGGATGACAAATTCATAGAAGTCACATCTAAATAATTGGAAAAATATTAATTGCTCATGGGTAGGCAGTCAATATAATAAAAATGACAATTCTACCTAAATTTATTTATTTAGTGCTATACCAATCAAACTATCAAAAAACATTTTACAGAGCTAGAAAAAATAATAACAAAATACATCTGGAAAAACAAAAGTTCAAGGATATCATGGGAATCAATTAAAAAAATACAAAAAAAGGTGGTCTATCAATACCAGATCTCCAACTGTACTATAAAGTGGTAATTATCAAAACAATCTAGTACTGGCTAAGAAATAGAGAGGTGGAATAGAATAGACAGAAACCATACTATAGTAAATTACTATAGTAATCTAGTATATGATGAACCCCAAGATCCAAGCTTTTGGAACAAAAACTCATTATTTAACAAAAACTGTTGGGAAAACTTGAAAACAATATGGAAGAAATTAGGTATGGACCAACATCTCACACCGTATACTAAAAAAGGTCAAAATGGTTACATGTATTCTGGAGAGCAATTTGGAATTATACCCAAAGGGCTATAGAATTGTGCATACCCTTTGATCCAGCAATACCATTACTTGGTTTATATCCCAGACATCTCCAAAAAGACAAAAAGACCTATTTGTACAAAAATATTTATAGCAGCTCTTTTTGTGGTAGCTAAAAATTGGAAATCAAAGGTATGCCCATTAATTGGGGAATGACTAAACAAACTGTGGTATATGATGGTGATGGAATATTACTGTGCAAACAACAAACAGGATGTCTTCAAAAAAGACTGGAAAGACATTTATGAAATGATGTATTGGGAAGTGACACTGTACTCAGAGACAACAATATTGTTCGATGAACGACTGTGAATGACTTGACTATTCTCAACAATAATCTAAGACAATCCCAAAGGACCAATGATGAAACATACTCTCCACCTCCAAAGAAAGAACTGATATTGAGGGAATAGATTGAAGCATGCTATTTTTTGCATTCTTTTATTAAGTGACAAATATGATGTTGTTTTGCATGATCATATATGTAAAACACATATTGGATTGTTTGCCACCTTGGGGAGGGGGAAAGGAAGGAAGGATAGAGATTAGAACAGAAAAATCTAAATAAAAATGTTTAAGCTGGAAAAAATATTTTTTAAAAAATAGGTGAGGGAGGGGTGTGCTGATAGGATTCAGGAGGTATATATGTATTTATATACACACACATAAATATATATGTTGCACATATATGAGTTATTTAGGTCTTATGTATATAATCATTATATTTAAACAAATTTGTCATATACATTATTTATACAAATTGATATGTATGTTATTTATAAAAGTTATTTAAATATTTAAAATACTAAGTTATATGCATTAGAATATATCTAGGTATATCTAAATGTAATCATGCAGATAATTGACATTATATATCATATATGTGTATGTATATATTCTATGTTTGATATATGTATAAAATATAATTATATATCGCACATAAAAATAAATTTTTTTTAAAAAGAAATACACTTGAAATAGAAAGTTACACACAAAGTTAAAATAAAGGGCTAAAGCAAAATCTGTTATGCTTCAAGCCAGCTTTTACATTCTCTTCTTTCACCCTCATCAAGAGGTTTCATAATTCTTCTTTACTTTTTGCCATGAGAGTGGTATGTACATATCCAAAATTGTTGATCATTCTTCTGGCAATCTTAATTTTTGATTCATCCAGCTTTTGATCCATCCAGACTGGCATTTCATATAATGTACTCTGCATGTAAGTTAAATAAGTAAGGTGACACTACACAGCTTTCTCATACTCCTTTTCCAATCTTAAACCAATCATTTGTTCCATGATTGGTTATAACTGTTGCTTCTTGACCCTCATACAGGTTCTTCAGGAGACAAGATGGTCTTATTTCTGCCTCTTCAAATACCATCCTGCTCCCCTGGTAATTCTCTGTGTACATATTGCTGAAGCCTAGCTTTCAGAATCTTAAGCATAACTTTGCTTGCATGTGAAATGAATGCAATTGTTTAGTAATTTGAACACTCTTTGCTATTGCCCTTCTTTAGGGATGAGAAGTAAATTGATCTTTTTCCATATAGTGGTCAATGTTGAGTTTTTAAAAATTTGCTGGCATATTGAGTGCAGCACTTTAACAGCATCATCTTTCAGGGTTTTAAATAACTCAGTTTGAATGGAAATAGAACGGAATATACCAGAAAATGACAAATGTTGGAGGGTATATGGAAATAACTTTGTAAAGAATACTAGCAAAGCCTCATAGAAAAAAAACTGATTTGACTCCAAAGGCTCAGAGTGCCTAGAACAAATGAAGGTATTAAAAAGTGAATTTATAAGTGAAATTAAAAGGTCTTTAGGGAAAAATGGAAGGAGAATAAGTAGCTAAAAACAAAATATAGGAAACCTTACCCAAATAATGAACTCTCTGAAAAACAAAATCAAACCGAACACAGTGATCCTATGAGACAACAAGAAATATTAGAACAAAATTAAAAGATTGAAAAAATAGTTGTTTTGGTTTTTTTTAACTGACATGGAAAGACTTCTGGAAAAACATAACTAACCAAAAACATAGATGCCTTATTTCAATAAATTATAAAAGAAAACAGCTCAGATCTATTAGAAAAAGAGAGTAAAGTGAAAATAGACAGAATCCAATGATCACCTCAGTTCCAAACTGAAAATGTCCAGGAATTTAACTGTCAAAATCCAAAAATATATCGATATGTACAGATAAATATGAGTGTATAAATACAGAGATATGTTTCTATTGCATATGTGTATATATGTATAATTTATACACACATATTTTATATATATATTACACACACACACACATATATATTAGAAGCAGGCAGAAAGAAAGAGTTCAAGTAACCAAGGAATTCTAGTCAGGAAGACATAAAAAGGTTAAAACAATCATAAAGAAGAAAAAAGCATGGAATATGATATTCCAAAAAGCTAAATACAAAAGCTTATAAGCAAGAATAACTTACCCTGCAGAACCAAGTATAGTCAATTTTGATATAACATGATTACTGCATTCCCAAAAAGTATCACATTTTGTAGAATCACACAATAAAAATAACAAGGCTTAAAAGAGAAATAGGGTCAGGAATACAATGTTCAAAAACTGTCAGTTATGTGTAAAAAATATAGAGATTTGATTTTTAAAATAGTAACAATTTGATACATATTAAATAAATAAGAAATACATAAATATTACAATAAATAATGGTAGAGTCCCCAGATTCTGACTGTCCACAGTCTCAGTCTGCTGCTTGACCTGCACCCCAGTTCCCAAGACCTGGACTAGCAAAATCTCACACAGGTTGGGCAGGCCACAATTCCAGCCCAAGAGGCCAAGGGGAAAGGGTAAACCAGCTCTCCTCTGCCCACAGCTCCTTATGTACCAGAAGATATAGTCAATATGGGACTTTATCATGACAAAGACCTAAAGTGTCCTTGTGGGCATGGGCATTGGAAGGGATGCAGCTTGCAAGTTATGGTATGGTGTAATTTTCTGCATTCTCACTGTTTGTCCAGTAAAAATTGGAGCATAAGCAGACTTAAAATTTACATTTTGAAGTCAGGATGGATTTAGTTGATCAAATTGATCATGAGGCATCCCAAAGAATTACAAGACTCAGTGACTCAGTTTCCCAAGTTTTATTAAAAGACTGATGATCACAGAATCACTCAAAGAAGAAATGTGTCTCAAAGAGAGAGATGGAAATGGTTATATTTATAGTGAGAAAAGTAAGTTATTTTCTCATTATCTTTATCTCTAACTTGTGGGAGGTTCACATCTTATTTTGAAATTCCTGGGGTGCTAAGACATCCCCCAAGGTGGGTACTTTTTTCCTAGGGGTGGGTTTTTGGGGTTTAAATGCCATAAGGTTAACTTAAGGACACATTTGGTCTTTCTGCTCATGTTCCTAAAGTCATATTTAAACTTGTCAGACCCCAAGGGTCTCTCTGAAGTCTGCAAGACCTCCTGAAAGAGACTTCAAAAGGAAAACTCCAAGGAATATCATAGCCAAATTGCAGACTTATCATGTAAAGGAGAAAATACTGCAAGCAGCCAGAAAGAAACCATTTAAACATCAAGGAACAACAATCAGGATTACACAGGACCTGGCACCTTCAACACTAAAGGATCAGAGGGCTTGGAATGATATTCCAAAGGGCAAAGGAACTGGGATTACAACGAAGAGTGTACTACCCAGCAAAATTAAGCATAATCTTTCAGGGGAAAAGATGGGTATTCAATAAATTTGGAGACTTAAAAAATTTCCTAATGAAAAGCCCAGAACTGAACAGAAAATTTAATCTACAAATACAAGACTCAGGAGAAGCATGAAAAGGTAAAGGGGGGAAACAAAACATGCTATTCAATAAGGTTAAAATGCTTCCATCCCTACATGGGAAGAAGATACCTGTA
The DNA here is from genome assembly GCF_019393635.1 of Dromiciops gliroides. NCBI lineage: Eukaryota > Metazoa > Chordata > Mammalia > Microbiotheria > Microbiotheriidae > Dromiciops > Dromiciops gliroides. The sequence continues at coordinate 264,558,191 of NC_057866.1, forward strand.
ACTCTTGAGGACTGTATCTCTATTAAGGCAGATAGGAGGAGTACACAAAGACAGAAGGAGTGGGTATAAGTTGATTTCGGTGTGATTATATGGAAAAAAAACTTAAGAGGTAACAAAAAGGATTATACTGGGAGAAGAGAAAAGGAAAGGCAGAATGGGGGTAAATTGTATCACATAAAGAGGCAAAAAAGACCTATTATAATAGAGGCAAAGTAGGAAGGGGTGAGCATTGTTTTGACCTTACTTTCATTTGATTTGGCTCAAAGAGGAAATAACATACACACTCAGTTAGGCATAGAATCTTATCTTATCCTATAGGGAAGTAAAAGGGGAAAGGGAAAAGAAAAGGGTGGGATGCTGACAAAAGAGAGGATAAAACTAGGAGGTGAAAGGGAAAAGGGAAAAAAGGAGTTGGGGCTGATAGAAGGGAGGGTAAACTAAGGGAGGTGGTGGCCAGAAATACAACACTGGTGAGAAGGGACTGGAAAGTAAAGAGAAAAGTATAAACAAGGAGGAAAATAGGATGCAGGGAGATACGCAGCTAGTAATCATAACTGTGAATGTGAATGGGATGAACTCTCCCATAAAATGGAACTGGATAGCAGAGTGGATTAAAAAACAGAATCCTACAATATGTCGTATAAAATAAACACATTTGGGGAAGCTAGGTGGCGCAGTGGATAAAGCACCAGCCCTGGATTCAGGAGTACCTGAGTTCAAATCCAACGTCAGACACTTGACACTAGCTGTGTGACTTAACCCCCATTGCCCCGCAAAAAAAAAAAAAAAAAGAAAGAAACACATTTGAAGCAGAGAGACACACACAGAATAAAGGTAAAAGGCTGGAGTAGAATATATTATACTTCAACTGAAGTAAAAAAATAAAAAGCAGGGGCAGCAATCCTTATCTCAGACAAAGAAAAAGCAAAAATAGACCTAATTTAAAGATATAAAGAAGGAAACTACATCTTTCTAAAAGGTATCTAGACAATGAAGTAATATCAATCTTAAACATATGCACTAAGTGGTACAGCATCCAAATTCTTAGAGAAGAAGTTTTGAGTTACAGGAAGAAATAGCAAAACTCTATTAGTGAGGGGCAGCTAGGTGGCACAGTGGATAGAGCACCAGCCATGGAGTCAGGGGGACCTGAGTTCAAATCCAGCCTCAGACACTTAACACTTACCAGCTGCATGACCCTGGGCAAGTCACTTAACCCCAATTACCTCATTAAAAAAAAAAACTATATTAGTGGGAGACCTCAACCTCCCCCTCTCATAACTAGATAAATCTAACCACAAAATAAGAAAGAAGTTAAGGAGGTAAAGAGAATTTTAGGAAAATTAAATATGATAGAACTCTGGAGAAAACTAAAAGGGGATGGGAAAGAGTGTATCTATTTCTCAGCAGTACATGGCACCTACACAAAAACTGACTATGTATTAGGGCATAAAAACTTCACAGTCAAATATAGAAAGGCAGAAATAGTAAATCCATCCCTTTTCAGATCAAGATGCAATAAAAATTACATGTAATAAAAGGCCATGGAAAGATAGACTAAACATTAATTGGAAACTAAATAATCTCATCATAAAGAATGAGTGGGTCAAACAATAAATCACAGAAACACTAGAGAGCATAGGAATAAATAAAGCTTTCCTTAAGTTGATAAACAGTATCTATCTTAAACCATCAGCAAGCATTATATATAATGGGGATAAATTAGAGGTGTTCCCAATAAGGGTGTGCATTATCACCACTGTTGTTCAATATTGTACTAGAAATGTTAGCCTTAGCAATAAAAGAAGAAAAAATAATTGAAGGAATTAGAATAGGCAAAGAAGAAACAAAACTATCACTCTTTGCAGATGATATACTTAGAGAATCCTAAAGAATCAACTAAAAAACCATCTGAAACAATTAACAACTTTATCAAAGTTGCAGGATACAAAATAAACCCACATAAATCATCAGCATTTCTATATATAACCAACAAGTAAGAGATAGAAAGAGAAATTCCATTTAAAGTAACTGTAGACAGTAAAAAATATTTGGGAGTCTACCTGCCAAGGCAAACCTGGGAACTACATGAACACAATTACAAAACACTTTTCATACAAATAAAATCAGATCTAAACAAATGGAAAACATCAATTGCTCATGGGTAGACCATGTTAGTATAATAAAAAATACCAAAAAATATTTCCTAGAGCTAGAAAAAGTAACAAAATTCATTTGAAAAAACAAAAGGTCAAGAATATCAAGAGAATTAGGCTTTTTTTTAATTCAAAGGAAGGTAGCCTAGCCGTACCAGATCTAATACTATATTATATAGCAGCAACCATCAAAACTATTTGTTGGGGCAGCTGGTGGCGCATTGGATGGAGTGCTGGCCCTGGATTCTGGAGGACCTGAGTTCGGATCTGGCCTCAGACACTTGACACTTGCTGGCTGTGTGGCCCTAGGCAAGTCACTTGATCCCAGTTGCCTCACCAAAAAAACAAACAAACAAACAAAACCTATTTGTTACTGGCTAAGAAATGGAGTGGTGGATCAGTGGAATAGGTTAGGCACAAAAAACACAGCAGATTGAATATGTCAATCTCCTGTTTGATAAAGCCAAAGATTCCAGTCTCCAGGATAAGAACTCACTATTTGACAAAAACTTCTAGGAAAACTGGAAAATGGTATGGCAGAAACTAGGCATAGACCAACATCACATCATACACCAAAGGAAAGTCAAAATGGAAACATGATCTAGATATAAAAGGTGATATACCACAGGCAAATTAGAAAAAGGAAGGAGGAGCAGCTAGGTGGCACAGTGGATAAAGCACTGGCCCTGGATTCAGGAGGACCTGAGTTCAAATCCAGTCTCAGACACTTGACACTTACTAGCTGTGTGACCCTGGGCAAGTCACTTAACCCTCACTGCCCCACAAACAAAAACAAAAACAAAAGAAAAAGGAAGGAATAGTTTACTTGTCAGATCTATGGAGAAGGGAAGAATTTATGACCAAAGATGAGATAGAGAACATTATAAAATGCAGAATGGATCATTTTGACTACATTAAATTAAAAAGGTTTTGCACAAACAAAACTAATGTAAACAAAATTAGAAGGAAAGCAGAAAGCTGGGAAACAACTTTTACAGCCTGTGTTTATGATAAAAGTCTCATATCTAAAATATATAGAGAACTGAATTAAATATATAAGAATACAAGTCATTCCCCAATTGAGAAATGATCAAAGGATATGAACAGGCAGTTTTCAGATGAGGAAATTAAAGCTATCTATAGCCATATGAAAAAATGTTCTAAATCACTACTGATTAGAGAAACACAAATTAAAACTACTCTGAGGTAGTACCTTACACCTATCCAACTGGCTAATATGACAAAAAATGAAAATGTTAAATGTTGGAGAAGATGTGGAAAAATTGGAAGTAATGTACTGTTGGTGGAGCTGTGAACTGATCCAACCATTCTGGAGAGCAATGCCCAAAAGGCTATAAAGCTGTGCATACTCTTTGACCCAGCAATATCACTACTAGGTATATATCCCAAAGAGATCATAAAAAAGGGAAAAGGACCCACGTGTACAAAAATATTTATAGCTGCTCTTTTTGTGGTGGCAAAGAATTAGAAATTAAGGGGATGCTCATCTATTGGGGAATGGCTAAACAAGTTGTGGTATATTCATGTAATGGAATACTATCGTGCTGTAAGAAATGATAAGCAGATGGATTTCAGAAAAACCTGGAAAGACTTAGATGAACTGGTGCTGAATAAAATGAGCAGAATCAAGAGAACATTGTACACAGTATCAACAACATTGTGTGATGATCAACTGTGATAGATTTGACTCTTTTCAGCAATACAATGATGCAAGACAATGCTAAAAGAAAATGCTCTCCACATTTAGAAAAAGAATTATGCAGTCTGAATGCAGATTGAAGCATGCTATTTTCACTTTTGTTGTTGCTTTTTTGTCATTGTTTATTCTTTCTTGCATTTTCCCCTTTTTTTCTGATTCTCTCACAACATGACTAATGTGGAAATATGTTTAATATGATTATAATGTATAACCTATATATATCAGATTGATTGGGGGCTTCAGAAGGGGGGAAGGGAGGGAGAGTGGGAGAAAAATTTGGAATTCAGAAAAA